>NC_135489.1:99640792-99840764 GCF_052094955.1 Ictidomys tridecemlineatus | reverse complement strand
CCGAGCATGCACAGGCCCTGGGTGGTGAAGCACTCAGGCCTGCCGAACATGCACAGGCCCTGGGAGGTGAAGCACTCAGGCCTGCCGAGCATGCACCAGGCCCTGGGAGGTGAGGCACTCAGGCCTGCCGAGCATGCGCACTCAGGCCTGCCGAGCATGCGCACTCAGGCCTGCCGAGCATGCACAGGCCCTGGGTGGTGAAGCACTCAGGCCTGCCGACCATGCACCAGGCCCTGGAGGTGAAGCACTCAGGCCTGCCGAGCATGCACCAGGCCCTGGGAGGTGAAGCACTCAGGCCTGTCGAGCATGCACCAGGCCCTGGGTGGTGAAGCACTCAGGCCTGCCGAGCATGCGCACTCAGGCCTGCCGAGCATGCACCAGGCCCTGGGTGGTGAAGCACTCAGGCCTGCCGACCATGCACCAGGCCCTGGAGGTGAAGCACTCAGGCCTGCCGAGCATGCACCAGGCCCTGGGAGGTGAAGCACTCAGGCCTGTCGAGCATGCACCAGGCCCTGGGTGGTGAAGCACTCAGGCCTGCCGAGCATGCACGAGGCCCTGGGTGGTGAAGCACTCAGGCCTGCCGAGCATGCACGAGGCCCTGGGTGGTGAAGCACTCAGGCCTGCCGAGCATGCACGAGGCCCTGGGTGGTGAAGCACTCAGGCCTGCCGACCATGCACCAGGCCCTGGAGGTGAAGCACTCAGGCCTGCCGACCATGCACAGGCCCTGGGTGGTGAAGCACTCAGGCCTGCCGACCATGCACAGGCCCTGGGTGGTGAAGCACTCAGGCCTGCCGAGCATGCACAGGCCCTGGGAGGTGAAGCACTCAGGCCTGCCGAGCATGCACGAGGCCCTGGGTGGTGAAGCACTCAGGCCTGCCGAGCATGCACGAGGCCCTGGGTGGTGAAGCACTCAGGCCTGCCGACCATGCACCAGGCCCTGGAGGTGAAGCACTCAGGCCTGCCGACCATGCACAGGCCCTGGGTGGTGAAGCACTCAGGCCTGCCGACCATGCACAGGCCCTGGGTGGTGAAGCACTCAGGCCTGCCGAGCATGCACAGGCCCTGGGAGGTGAAGCACTCAGGCCTGCCGACCATGCACAGGCCCTGGGTGGTGAAGCACTTAGGCCTGCCCAGCATGCACCAGGCCCTGGAGGTGAAGCACTCAGGCCTGCCGAGCATGCACGAGGCCCTGGGTGGTGAAGCACTTAGGCCTGCCCAGCATGCACCAGGCCCTGGAGGTGAAGCACTCAGGCCTGCCCAGCATGCACAGGCCCTGGGAGGTGAAGCACTCAGGCCTGCCCAGCATGCACAGGCCCTGGGTGGTGAAGCACTCAGGCCTGCCGAGCATGCACAGGCCCTGGGAGGTGAAGCACTCAGGCCTGCCCAGCATGCACAGGCCCTGGGTGGTGAAGCACTCAGGCCTGCCGAGCATGCACCAGGCCCTGGGAGGTGAAGCACTCAGGCCTGCCGAGCATGCACAGGCCCTGGGTGGTGAAGCACTCAGGCCTGCCGAGCATGCACAGGCCCTGGAGGTGAAGCACTCAGGCCTGCCCAGCATGCACGAGGCCCTGGGTGGTGAAGCACTCAGGCCTGCCCAGCATGCACCAGGCCCTGGTTCCCTCCCAGCAAGGGGAAAGAATCCAATCCCTGCACCTCGACCCTCCACGTCCCTCCAAGGGACCTCCACTGCCCTGCAGAGCAACCCTGAGCAGGGCCACCTCCCCAGGATCCCCCGTTGCACTACGGCAGAAAATCCTCCAGCGGAAGGGATTCCGACCATCTGTTTCCGACGTGGACATTTTTTTTCCTTTATGGTAATTCAGATTTCAGCCAAAAGCGTCCAGCAGCATGACCACGATGGTGTTGGAAGCATTTCCCACGTCCTGACACCGGGGATTTCATAGACGGACTGTCACTCTGTCACTCAGAAAAGAGACGGGCCGCACTTTCAGCCCACGCAGCCTTCTTGATGAATGAACTGCGGCCGTCTCCCGAGAAACAGACCCGGCCATCGACAGGGAAGCAAGACCCTTCCAAGATCTTTGAGAAGAATGGGCTCCCTAAGTGCTCAAGGTTTTCCCGTCTGAGGGTGGAACACGGCCCGGCTTCCAAGTCTCCGTGCCGCCAGCCAATTCTTGGTCCTCCCTCCTCCGCACGGCTCCAAAATTGATTCCCAGTGTTGACCCACGTGTGGCTCATCTGCTTTCCGTCGCCCGCCTTTCCTCAAAGTTCACTGATTCCTCCCTGACCCCCCTGCATTCTTCCCGCTCCCTTAAGCCATTTAAGAGCGATCCTGCAGCTCAGGCATCTGGGGTCTGGCATGGATTTCAAGATCGCTCTTGGAATGGGACCTCTGTTCTGTCTCTCCTGCTGACATTTCCCCCCTGCGCTCCTCCAAGATTTCTTAGCTCTAAAGTCCTTGGCCAAGGTCATCTGCAAATCAACCGAGAAAAAAATCATCCAAAGCACAGAGACGTTGGGGGGGGAGAAGGTATGGGCAGAGACTCAGCCAAGAAAGAGGCTGGAGTCTGCGGGAAGGACAATCACTGTCACGGCCTAAGGCTGGGGACGCTGAAGCCTTATGGTGAGGGCGAGGAGGACCGGGTCCTCACTGGGGAAGACACCCTCAGCCACACCCCTGAAGCGTCCACATGCCCTTGATGAAAGACACCAACCAGCCAGCCACACTGACCAGGCTGCCCTGGGGACCTGGCCCCCAGCACCTGCCCACCCTCCCCATGTACCTTCCCAGGGGGCAGGGACCTGGCTCCCTGCTGCTTCCAGGTAAAGACAGGCAGTGGGGCCGGCCGCACCCCCACAGCAACCTGGAAGCACCACCAGGTCTCAAGCAGCACCCAAAAAGCGCCAGTAACTTCAAAGTAACTACAGAAACAGAGACAATAACAAAATGTTGGTAAGGCTGTGGGGAAACCGGAACCCTCCCACACTGAGGATAACGGTCAGCCCCTGGGGCAAAGAGTGTGGCAATTCTCCCAAAATATTAAGCCTAAAGTTCCCATAGGATCCCACAATTCCACTCCTAGGCACATGCCCAAAAGAACACAAAATCGCTCTTCAAATGGAATCTCACATCTTCTCACACAAACATGTACGTAAAAGTTCATAACAATATTATTCACAATAGTCAAGCAGAGAAAAACCAAATATCCATCAACTGATGAATAGTTGAATAAAATGTGGCCTATCCACGGTGGAATATTATTGAGCCCTGAAAAGAAAGGTGATTAATGTCAATGACGTCCTTCTGAGGCCACTTCACCTCTGTGGTCCTACTCCCAACACCCACAGCACAGGTGAATCAGGAGGAAAGCAAACCCCAGTTGAGGGATGTTCTAGAAAACCTCGTCAGCAGCCCGGGGTGGAGCTCAGTGGTGGAGTGCTTGCCTAGCATGGGTGAGCCCTGGATCCAATCCCTGCACCATAAAATATATAAAAGTGATTTTAAAGACCATCAAGGTCAAGACCGTCCCCAATCTGACACTGTCACAGTCCAGAGGAGCCTGAAGAGAGTGACAGCTAAACCCGACGCGGTGCCTGAGTGGGACCCTGGAACAGAAAAAGGACAGCGGTTTGAGAAGCGTGTGGCCCGACGCTCTCGCACAGGGGGTGGAGTGCCGACACCAACACCACCCGAGTGAGCCTGGAGAACCCTGCTGAGTGACACGCGTCGGCCACTGAAGGCCCCAGGTGGTGACCATGATCCTGTTTATAGCAAATATCCAGAATAAGTCGATCCACAGAGCCAGGGGCCGACTGGTGGCTGCTGGAGGCAGGGAAAGGCAGGGGACGGTTCAGTGGATTCAGAGTCGCTCTGGGGGCAGGGACAGTGGCCTGTTAGGGTTAGAGTGATGTTGCACGATTCTATACAGAGAGCCACGGAGTCCGGCGCCTCAAAGGAGGGAACTTCCTCAGAAGTGGATCATAAAGCTGCTGCTGGTATTTTTAAAGAGGACCTCGCAGAGCGAGTTGGTTTTATTCAACCAGATTTTTTTTTATTTAATAGGTTTTTTTAATTTTTAGAGAAGTTTTAGATTTAGGTTCAGGAAAACTGAACCTCCAACTAAAACGCTCACATACACCGTCACACCCACCCTGCCTCAGTTTCTCCTGCTCATACCTCCGTGCCTGTGTTACACTCGCAAAGCACATCTGATGCATGATGATGCACTAAATCCGGAGTCTCTAGGATCCAGCCCACCCTAGGGACGGTGTCACCCATGTGCACCCCGTGGGCGGCAAGAAAAGAGCCCACAGCCGCTCTGGACAGCCGGACCCTGCTCACGTCTGCCCCACCACGGCCCTGCCCCCAGAGGACAGCACCTGAATCCAGTTCCACCCTCCAAACCAGGAGGACACCGGGGGAATGGAATTGGGGGGATATCTTCCCTCCCCTTTCGGATAAGACGTTAAAAAGAATCGGAGCCTCATCCAATGACACGGGAGAGTCCCCAGGATCCCTAAGACCCACATTCCCGTACACACAACGCACCGCCTCGTTCAGAATTCCTGGAACTGGGATGACCATTTTTCCCCCACAGGGGCCCTGGTTTGTACTTGAGGACGAGCGTCACACTTGACCACGTCAGACACGCAGAGGAGAGAGGGGACAAAGTCCAGACGCTGTCTGAATACTCGCTGTTCCGGGGCTTGCAGACACCTGGCCATGAGCCACCCAGGGGGTCCGCCCCGGGCTGAGAGCAGGCGGAACCGCACCCCCCGAAGGAGTTCCAGTGGACGGTGTGTCCAAGGGGACAGAATCACAGCCCAAAGGAGGGGAGCCACCAAGGGACCCACCCAGGAGAGCTCTAAGGTCACGTAATCCCACAAACGTGGCCCCGACACTCAGCGACGGGCCCCGGGGCGCCTCACGGTCTCATCAAAGCTCCGCCAAGTGGGGACTCCACACACCCACGCGGAGTCAGCCCACCTCGGGGCCAGCCAGGCGGTGCTGACCCTGGCCAAGCCTCAGACCTCCTGGGAGCAGACACCCAGCACTGTGGACGCCGTGACATGGGGTCAGCCCCAAGAGTACGCGCCGGGACACCACCGTCCCTTTCCACCAAGGGGGAGGGCGCCCAGTGTGACCTCAGGACAAAGTGAACCCAGACTTCCACCTGCCACCAGGGAGCGGGCGCTGTGGCCTGGAAACATGCAGAACGTCTTTCTTTACTAAACGGGAAGTCAAAAGTGGATTCCAACCAGGAAGCGGCTGAGTCACCTGTATGGAATACGGCAGGAGGGACGCAGGGGCCAGCTGGGGACGGCTGCAGAGACGGGGCGGCCGGGAAGTCAGACACACAGACAGCAGGACCAGGACCTTCCTCGGGACCCTCGGCTCCAGTCCCAGGTCTCCGCAGGTGACCTCAGAGGCACGGTGACACCCGTCCTTACAATGGAGTGAAGTGATGACAATAAAAAGAAGGAAAAAATAGACTTTTCTCACACAAAGACACATGGATGAGCAACAAACATGGAAGGTACCCAGCATCACCGACCTCAGGGCAGTGCGAGTCCAAACCACAAGATGCCACTTCACGCCCAGAAACATTGTTGAGGCTGCAGATAAACTGGAACCTCCAACACTGGGTGACACTACAAAATGGTTCAGTTGGTGTGAGGTGGCCCAGGCCTGTCATCCCAGCAGCTCGGGAGGCTGAGGCAGGAGGATCGCAAGTTCAAAGGCAGCCTCAGCAACTTAGCGAGGCCTTGTCTCTAAATGAAATATAAAAAGGATTCGGGATTGACTCAGTGGTTAAGTGTCCCTGGGCTCAATCCCCTGCCGCAGTCCAGCTGCAGCAAAATAACTGGGGGGTGACGAGCAACTTGTGTACACTGATACAGCAGGAGTGGGAGCCGTTTACTGTAGGACAGGACGGGTATGTGTACATTGCACACAGCTCATCTAATTAACATAAAATAGATGCAGCAGTCGACCAATCAGGAATCTCCACACTTAAGGGCTCGCTGGCCTTACTTCACAAACCACTCCCTCTGCAAAATGCCAGGCGCCATCCTGACTTGTTTACAGACCCTAACAGTCCCCCGCACAAACAAACAAACAAAAAAGTTTGGCTGGTTTTCCAAAAATAATTAACGGTGAACGACCCTATGATCAGCAACCTCACTGCTTAGGAAAATCCAAAGAGAACCGAGGACGTTGTGGGTGAAAGATTCTGTGGCCCGTTCCCAACTTCCTCGCAGTCAAACGGGAACCAGGCCAAACATCATCCGTTGGGTGTCCAGGGCAGACGCTGTTCTCCTTAAAGAATGTCTGTGAAAACCATGAGATGGGAATCTTTTCCAAAACCGGTCAATGCCTCAGGGCTCACATGCCCTCTCTCGCCAAGCTCCGCGGCCGAGTGGTTCTGCCCTCCGATCTGACCCAGCGGCTCAGCCAACTGCCCTCCGCTGGGTGCACACGGGCCCCGGCACCTCTCCAAGCACCGTGCCCCACGGGCTCACCCGCCCCTGCTCTGCTGGCCATGTCCACCCCAATGCCACTGAGCAGACCCCGCCCAACCCAGCTCCATCTCTACATGAAACTTACCTGGAGCCAACAGCTTTCCTAAAGAAGAAACAGTAACAAAGTCCCTACTGATCACAGTCCGCGGAAAGAAAGGAGGTGCGGTGACTACTGAATAGTTAGCACCCAAGAACTCGGGGATCATCCTGTGCACGGAAAGCACTCGTTGTGTTTTCCTGAATACGCTAAGAAAGTAGCAGCCCTGAAGCATGCAGCAGGTGCTCAATAACTACTCAGGAATGGCTGAAGTGAGCACTGTCTATGAGAACTCTGTGATGACGGAGGCGCTAGATCCACAGTCCAGCCACAGGGCCTCCAGTCACATGGGGCCACGGAGCCCCCAAACGTGGCTGATACAAGAACCACTTGCAGTTTTATTTAATTTTAATTAATTTTAGTGGAATAACCACCTGGCGAACTACTGGACAATGCAGTTATGAAACATCCAGAAACATCCAAGACAAAAGCATTTGCCGTTGGTTAACAGAAGACTTGGGAAGCAAAGCTGTGCAGATGAAGGGCTGAGGAAGAGTACCACAGTCTGAAGGAACGCTTTCTTCCTAAAATCCACACTAGAAAGGACTAACGGGCCAAAAGTATCAGATTCTTCCTTGGCAACTGAGATCTCATCATTTACTTCAAGTTGGCAGCACGGACTGCAGCACTCTCACCCACAGGCGTGATTTTACTGAAGTGCTTATGAACGTGTGGCTCACTGCGAATCACGCCACGCAAAGCCGCGCGTGTGGAAACCCCACGGCTGTTCCACGGTTGGGTATCTTTGGATCGGAGGGGTTTTGAGTCCCCAAGTCGCTCAGTGGTTTCCAGAGATGGAGGAGCACTGGATGCTGTCCTTCAGGTAGTAAAAGGGTCAGGTGAGCTGCCTTCCTGTGGGTCCTGTCCTGAGAGTCAGAGAGAATCAGGGTGCAGGGGGATTGGCCCCAGGACCCCAGGGATGCGAACATCCAGGTGCTCTGGGCCCTTGTGTTAAACGGCACAGAGCTGACACACAACCTGCACACTTCCCCCACATACTCTAAATCGCCTCTAAAGTATTTATAGCACCGAATACCACACAAATGCTACGCAAATAGTTGTTTAAATATATTGTTTAGGGAATAACGACAAGAAAAAAAATCTGAACACATTCAGTAGAGATGCAATGTTTGTCTCCATGATCCACGGCTGGCTGAGCCAGCAGCTGCGGAAGCCACAGTGACGGAGGGGCCCCTCCATCTGGGTGGCTTTCACGGATGCTCAACTTTCACACGTTCCAGTCCACAGTCCGACTGCATCACCCGACACGGATTCTTCCATCTTCTCCTCACCCTGCAGAGGAAAGGCTTGTGGATGGATGCTCTGGGGGACGGATTCTTGGGTCCCCTAGGTAGGTGGTCCTCCATGCTGACCAGCCCTTTCCCTTCCTCTTTGTCCCACCCTGACACCAGGCACCCTGTGCAGTGGCCAGTCTTCTGTCCTGGGCCCTGTGCGGACAGGGAGAGCCAGAGGAGGCTGGTGACAGTTTCAACCCCTCGTTGCAGAATGACACACACCCTCAAGGCTAACGGTCACTGCCAGCCACCTCCTGTCCCAGGCCCACTCCTGGAACCACAACGAGTGGACCTCGAACTCTGCATGCATCAGACACAGACTGTGAGCCCCAACTCAAATTTTCTGATTTAGGCAGTTCTGAGCTGGCTCACGGACTTGCATTTCTAACCAGCTCCCAGGAGACAGTGATGCTGCAGGAAGACACCCCAGAGCACCCAGCACCCACTCATCTCACACCCCGACCTACAAAAATGCACTTCCCTGAGACACAGTGTTCAGCCTGCTGCACAAAGGCAGCCCGAGCCCAGGAGACCGCAGGCCCGTTCAGGTGAGCTCGTGGATGCAAGTCCCCAGTGATGCTCTTGGCCACCAATCACGTGTGAGAGTCAGTGTGTGTGTGTGTGTGTGCGCGTGTGCATGCCCACATCTGCTTTTGGTGCCTGGCACAAATATCCACTTCTCAAACTTATCACTTGTCTCTGAACAAGCCCCAATTCCCCAATTTCCCGTTCCTAATCCTTCCCCAACGCAAAATGCGTACACATACCTGAGTTTCTCGTACGGCACAGATTCTACAGACCAGCCATCGACAGGAGCTCTAACTCAGGATAACAGCAAGCCTCGGGCTAGAGATCCCACCAGGGGTGTGCATGGGGCCCTGTCCACGGACAGAACTTGAGGGCCAACCCAGAGGTGAGACGGCGCCCTGGAGGAGAATCGGCAACCGCCTGGAGACAAGGCTTTCCTCTTGGGGAGGAAAAAGGAACCCGACTTCTTCCACACATGACATCCAAGCACAGTTAAGAGGACACCCCAAAGGCTATCCTTCAACAAGACTTAAAACATAGGGCTGGAGATGTGGCTCAAGCGGTAGCGCGCTCGCCTGGCATGCGTGCGGCCCGGGTTCGATCCTCAGCACCACATACCAACAAAAATGTTGTGTCCGCCGAGAATTAAAAATAAATATTAAAAATTCTCTCTCTCTCTCTCTCCTCTCTCACTCTCTTAAAAAAAAAAAAAAAAAAAAAAAAAAAAAAGACTTAAAACATAAACGTGGGGCAAGTTCTCAAAGTTCAGTCCCCGTTGCCTGATGCAGAGATGCATCCATCTTTTGTAAAAGATCCTGCGCCTTAGCCCTGAGGGGACCCCGAAGCCACTGCACGTGGTAAAACAGGCACCAAAGGACCAAGGCTGTACGGTTCCACGCCTGTGAGCAGTGGAACCTAAAGACCAGAAGGCAGAATGGAGGCTGCCAGGGGCTGAGGGAGAGGCAGTGGGGAATCGTGGGGACAGAGTTTCAGTTTTGCAAAATGCAAAGAGCTCTGGAGACGCAGGTGATGACCATTTCCCATCAGTGTGAATGGACTCAGTATCACTGAACCGCACCCCAGCAAATGGTGAAGACGGCCCATCTTATAGTGCTTACGTTATCACAAGCTTAAAAAGTAAAGTGATAATAATAATAATAATAATAATAACAATGCACACTTTTTGCAAAGTGTTCTGTCACTGAATTTCGTGAAATGCCACTTTTTTTCCCCACCCCGTTTCCCAGTGCGGACTCCACCCAGCAGAGCCAGGGAATCTTTCTGACCATGAACCTTTGGCGAACACCAGAACTGTGTTCTGGCCTCAGCTGGGTCAGAGGTCACAGTGTCCCCGGGAGCACAGAAACCAGGACCCTGCGTTCTTTTGGTGGTCACAACCCTCGGTGGCCTGGAACACGGCTCCAAATCCACCTCAGTGTGACTCAGTGGCCCGTGATTCCCGTCCCCAGGGACCTCCTCGCCAACCCTGGAGCAGCAAGGAGCCCTCCCCGCTCAGCTCCAAAAGCCTGAGGGACTCAGACCAGGGGCCAGAGGCCAGGCGCTGGGCCACCCGTCCCCACTTCCGCCTGCTCTCTGCTGAGATACTGTCATCGTCCACTTGGCTGTGGCTCACCCCAGGGCCAGCTGTGGCGTATTCCTGATGCGGTGGCATCTGTGGTCCACTAACTGGGAGGAGACTGCTCCTTCCTCCACTAGCCAACCGCAGAGGCAGCCATGGCCTCCTTCACCTGCAAACCAACCACGCCAGAGTCCCGCCTCCGGGCATCCCTGCCAGCCAACGTCCCCTGCCCTGTCACCCCAGGGCCGGCTTCCAGGAACCCGGCAGCAAGGGACAGACACCCTCATCCCCACAGTGTGGCTTGAGCCCTGGAGGCTACACAGAGGTCAGAGGGCACAGCAGGCTCCAGTGTTGGCCCCTGCTCACACCCAGGGGACAGGGGAGGGAGGGAGAGGCCAGTGGGCCTCTGGCACACAGAAAAGTCTGAGAAAGCCAAACTGCTCCAGCCGACCCAGACGGGGTCAGACTCTGGCCAAGCCATGCAACAGTAGCCCCCACCCTTAGGCACAAGGAATGCATTCTAAGACCCAGGAACCCATTCATGCCGAGACCTGAACACAGGAGTGCAGTTTTTCCTGTATATAATACCTATGATAAAGTTTAATCTACAAATTGGGCACTGTAAAGAATTAACAACCACCAATAATACAGTACAACATTTATAACACTGTAATACAATTGCCAGGATACAAGCACCGCAATACCCCATCAGAAGATTTAATAACTGAGATGGCTACTGAGTTACTAATGGGTGGGTCGTGTATACCGAGTGGATACACTGGACATGCTATATATACCACACAAAGGGATGCTGCATGCCCTGGTATTATGGAGCAGGATGACATGAAATCTCATCACACGACTCAAAATGGCACACAACTGACAATTCAGGAATAGTTTATATCTAGAATTTTTTGCTTACTACTTTTGGAACAAGATTGACTTTTGGCAACTGAAACTGCAGAAAAGAAAACTTCAGACAAGGGAGGACTACTGTAAATAGTGGAGTCTGTAAACAAGTCTGGATGGCGCCTGGCAAAATGCCAGACTCCAATATTCCCCTGGCAAAATGGCAGGCGCCATCCTGACTTGTTTGCAGACTCTAACACTCTTTCTCTGTCTCGGTTTCCTCATCTGTAAAAGGAACTAACAATAGCCCCTCCCCTCAAAGGCTATTCAGAAGACTACTAGAGGACAGGGCAGACCCTGAGACCAGTGAAGTGCTGGGAACTGATTCTGACTCTCAGAGGCAGCTGGCAGAGGGCTTGGGACAGTAGGTGAGGGCCTCTGTCCAGCTGAGGTCTCGATCATACAAGCTCCCAGCAGGAGGGTCTGCACGGGAGAGTGACATGCTTTTAGTAGTTCCATAGATTCAGACATCCAAATTTCCAAACATCCAAATTTCCCCCAACACAAGAATAAACGAGCTCCATAGAAATATATGTGGCAAACAGTCTTCAAAAAATTAAAGGAAAGCCGGGCACAGTGCCACACACCTGTAATCTCAGCAGCTACAGAGGCTAAGGCAGGAGAATTACGAGTTCGAGGCCAGCCTCAGCAACTTAGTGAGGCCCCGTCTCTAAATAAAATATAAAAACGTGTGGGGATATATATATATTTGCTTTTTTGTTTGTTTGTTTGTTTTGGTACCAGGGATTGAATCCAGGGGGCTTCACCACGGAGCCACACCCCCAGCCCTTTCTATTTTTTTTGAGACAGGGTCTCCTTGAGTGGCTTAGGGCCTCACTAAGTTGCTGAGGCTGGCCTCAAACTCAATTCTCCTGCCTCAGCCTCCCAAACCACTGGGATTACAGGCAGGTACCACCACACTGAGCCAAATCTTTTTAAAAGTACAGGCACTGGTTCCCAGACATGCCCACCCTGGAGCCTTTCTTCTGTGAAAACCCAAAGGAGAGGTGCTCAGGAAAACCCACTTTGGGAGACACGGTTGCAGCCAAGAGTGTTTGTGTTAGAGGCCTGGTCCCCGGTGGTGCCACCCACAGGTGTGGAGCCTGTGGGAGGTGGCCCTGGAGGGAGGTCTTGTGTCACTGGAAGCAGCCCCCCCAAGCAGAACACTGGCTCCCGATGTGAACACTGGCTCCAGAGCACACTCCCGCCACACTGTGTCTTCAATGGAGGCCGAAGAACGGGGCCACCCGATCTTGGACTCGAACCTCCAGAGCCAAGATCCACCTTTCCTGACTTCCCAAGCAGCCGGTGTCAAGGATTTCACTATAGTGACACACAGCTGACCGACACAGTCCCCATGGAAATTGTCCCGACAAGGATGAAGGAAGTCAATACATTCACCTTGTTACAGTCCCCGATGTGCACCCCAAGGCAGTGCATGCTCACCCCTGAGGGCACCCCACACGGAACGGTCCCCTTTAAAATATCTGGATGGCCCCACCACACCCAGGAAGATTTAATTAGGGTCATAAGCAGGGAGAAGGGGAACCCAGCCACCATTATTTTTTAAAGTTCTCCCCAGAAAAGCAGAGATTCCCAAATTTTGCCCTACCATTAAAGTCCCCTGGAAACTCTACACCTAGCCTGCACCCCACCCCACACCCCAGAATAATGAAAAGCTCCAAAAGTGAATTCCTCGTGCTGACAAGGTTGAAAACCACCAAGTCAGAGGACATCAAGAATGAACGGCAGTGGTGCAGGCCTGCCATCTCAGAGGCTCAGGAGGCTGAGGCAGGAGGATCATGAATGCAAAGCCAACCTCAAGAAAAGCCAGGCGCTAAGCAACTCAGTGAGACCCTGTCTCTAAATAAAATGCAAAATGGGGCTGGGGATGGGGCTCAGTGGGTGAGTGCCCCTGAGTGCAATCCCTGGTACCCCCCGCCAAAAAAGGATACAGGGCAGAACCGTTGAGTACCAAAGCTGAGGCACAGGAAACTAAAAGCCATGATCCTGAAGAACAGACAGAAACAGGGTCAGCCCTCAGCATCCACAAGCTCTGCATCCAATGACTCAACCCAACAACAGCAGGCTGAAAACCAGTGTGTTAAGCTGGGTCTGAACTGAACATGTGGAGACGTTTTCTTATCAGGATTCCCTAAACAATACGATGTAACAAGTATTTGCACAGCATTTACATTGCACTAGGCATTACAGATAGTCTACAGCTGATTTAAAGTATTTGGAACAATGTGCACAGGTTATCATCAAATACTACACTTCACACAGGGGAGCATCTCCGGCCTTTGGTACCTAGGGGGGTCCTGGAACCCATCTCCCAAAGATACTGAGGAATGAGTGTGCATTCGAAGGTATGATAAATAAAAATGAAACTGAAATAAAGGAAGATTTCATCTGCAAACTCAACACACTTCTCAAGAGAAACGGATGTGGAATGCTTGTTAACAGGACAAGGGGTGAAGAGGCTGAATCCTGAGAATTCGTAATAATCCTTAATAATTGCTTTGTTTTTCTAATTTTCTAGCCACTTAATCTGACAGGTATTTTACATCAAAGTTTTATGTAAAGTTAAAGAAAACAGCAGGTGTGGTGGCACATGCCTGTGATCCCAACCACTGGGAAAGCTGAGGTAGGAGGGTCACAAGTTTGAAGATAGTTTCAGCAACTTAGCAAGACCCTGTCTTGATACTTAAAAAGAAGTTGGAGGAGGGGGGGACAGAGGAGGAGGAGGAGGAGGGAGGAGGAGGGAGGAGGAGAGGAAGAGGGAGGAGGAGGAAGAGGGAGGAGGAGGGAGGAGGAGGAGGAGAGGAGGAGGAGGAGGAGGGAGGAAGAGGAGGAGGGAGGAGGAGGAGGAGGGAGGAGGAGGGAGGAGGAGGAGGAGGAGGAAGAGGAGAAAAACAAAGGTAGGTAGCTCCTAAACTCAATCCCCAGTACCATCCAAAAAAATTTTTTTAAGTTAAAGGAAACAAATTAAGCAAAAAGGGAAAGAGAGAAAAATACTAAAAACAGAATATATATCCAAAAATACAACAGAATTAAGGCTAAATATGTCACCTCAATAAATGTAACAAGAAAAAACTAATATCTAAAAGAAAAATACAAACTGATAGGATCAAAACCTAAATAAAACAGTCTATGTGTTTATTTAATATGTCTGACTTCAAACAACCAGAAGACAGAAAAAAACTTTAAATTCCAGGTACTGTACCAAAGTGGGAAGAATCATAATAGGAATGTAAGACATGATTTAACTAGAAGTAAAAGAGAGACTTTAAAATGACGATGGGTAAAAGTCCCGACAGGAATGTTGTTAGCTTACGAGTTAACGTCAGTATCCAAAAACAGAACATAAAATTTAAAGTACAATCAGAGAAGCACAGGATACCTTTAGCTCACCTTCTTAATCTTGATCAGATCAAGACAAAGTGTATGAGTAAAGACACAGTAAAACCACCTAACATACAAGATTGCTCTTCCCTGAGATCACATCTAAGTTCCCATGGGATATAATAAATCATAACTATATTTCAAGCCTCCAAAAAAGGAAAACTCTACTCCCCAAACCAAAATACAGCAGATCACACTCTCAAAAAAGCAATGGAACTACAAAGGGACACCTTAGAAATATTTTAAAATTCTTCTTTAAAAGGTTTGAATGACGAAGAAAGAAAAACTGAGATCACAGACCATTTGGAGAATAATAATACTGAAAACCTTATGCCTTCTGTAACACAATCTAAAAGCCAGAGTCAAAGCTACCTTCGAAGGAAAGATTTATACCCCTGAGAACTCGCCATACTTATAATCAAACTGTTCTAAGATTCATCTAGAAAGACAAGTGGCATTAGTCAATCAAAAATCTGGGGGAAATGATGAATACATGATTAACAACAAAAATGTTAAAGTTTACAAAGCAATGGTAAATTAAAAAGAGATAGAAACTGAATATTCCAGAAATAACACCAAACTAACCTGGGATTTTTATACCAGAAAGGGGAAAATGAATTTTTCACATTATGGATAAGAATAGGTTATACAGTACAGGATTTCAGGGACTCACGTTTTTTTAAGGAGAATGAATTAAGTTGTATCTTAATTCCACATAGGAACTAGGGCAACTCAGTGGTGGATCACATTGTTTGCATGTTCAAGGTTCTGCTTTCAATCTGCAGCAGCATAAATAAATGATCAAATTCTATACGAGCCAGAGTCTTAACTATAAAAATTAAAATCATAGAAACTCCCCCCAAAAGGATAACTATTTTTAAAAATAGCATGGCAATGGGACTTTAATGTATGATTAAAAACTCAAAATACATAAAATAAAAGCTGACTTAATTTGATGCTATAAAAGGTTAAACTCTACGGGAACAAATCTCATTCCTAAAGTCAAAGGACAAGCTGAGACCAAAAAAAATTTTCATATGATTTAGAAAATGACTCAACATTCCTAGAAACACCTGTAGAAATTGGTGAGACAATGAAGAACTAATAGGGAATCAGTAGAGAAAGGAACAATTGACTTAAAATGAGACCCTTGTGCAAAATGAAGATACGATTTCTATTTTTCAAACTCCCCAAGGCTGCCTGTGATTTCCAGGGTTGGCCAGGATCTGGAAAAACCTGGAAAGTTCAGGAACTGCTGCTGGGAGCATAAATTGCTACCACCTTCTGCAGACTCTACCAAAAACTCAACTACTTAGGCTTAGCATCCCTCATCTGAAGATCCATAATCTGATGCTCCAAGATCCAAAACTTTCTAAGCACCGACATAATGCCCCAAGTGGAAAATTTCACACCCAACCTCATGTGACAGGTCATTTTCAAAACGCTGGCACATCAAAAACACTGCATAAAATTACTCTCGTGGGCTGGGGCATAGCTCAGCAGTAGAACGTTTGGAGAGCATGCACAAGGTTCTAGGTTCAATATGCAGCTCCAAAGAAATAAAAAAGGGGGAAGGGCTAGAAAGAGAAAGAAAGCAAGAAAGAAAAACTACCTCCAGGTTATGCCTATAAATGCACTTCATGTTGAGACTTGGATCCCATCCCCAAGATATCTCATTTATCTCATTATGTACATGCAAATATTCTAAAATGTGACACAGTTCTGATCCCAAGCAGCTCAGATAAGAATACCTTGTAGTAACTTAGACAAAGAAATTTCATTTCTGGGAATTAATTCCACAGATACTCATACAAGTGCAAGGAAAAAAAAATGTCTAGAGATGTTTGCTGGAGAACTGTTTTATACAATACCTAAAACCCATCTTTAGATCAGTGAAATAAATTATGTACATTTACAAATGACGGATATCAGCAATGCTTTTTTTTTTAATGAGGTAGCCTGAAATGAACTGGTACAGAAAGATTTGTGACTATTGTCGTGAGAAAACAGCAGACTTCAATTCGGCATGTACCGAGATGCTCTCTCTGTGTGAAACAAATAAAAGATGCTCTAATGTGGACGAAGACTGAAAACCTCACATGCCAAGTGAAAGAAGCCAGGTACCAAAGGTCACGTAGCGCATGACTCCATCTAGATGAAGTTTCCAGAACATGCAAATCCACAGAGACACAAAGCAGATTCGTGTTTGCCAGGAAAGGGGAGGAGGGGAGTGGGAAGTGACTGCTAATGGGTAGGGACTTCCTTTGGGGGTGACGAAACGTTCTGGAACTAGACAGTCGTCATGGCTGCATGATACCGCGAGCGGACCAAACGCCACTGGAAAAGAGTTCATTTTTCAGTATGTGAGTCTTAACACAAAGGAGACACACAGACAAGGAGGGGTGCCCAGGAAAGGCTCAGAATGAAGCACGTGGACCTGGGGAGAAGGCATGGGACGAGGTGGGAGGCAGAAGGGCTCTTCATTTTACAGTTTTCCTAGTTTTTGTGTGTGGGTGGGTGTGTGTGTGGGGGTGTGTGTGTGTGTGTGTCGGTGTGAGACTGAAGTTTTTTGGTGTGCTTTGGTTTTTCTTGGTTTTTTACTTAATCGACTAATAAATAAATCTAACTACATTACCGTGATATAAAATTAAAACAGTTCAGAAAAAAGTTAAATGGAATCTCTTTTGATCACAACCCAAAGCCAGCAGGGACTTCTTGGAGGCCTTTGCTTCCATAAAGGACAGAAAATATGCAAGTAATGTATGGTGAGGGGTCTCCACCCGGGAATGACTTTTAAAAAGATAAAAACTTATAAATAAATGATTGGCTCCAGCCAAAGCCCCCTCAGCCTCACAGGGACCCTCTTGCCCGACACACACCACGTTCAAAGCAGGCCTCTGGCCAGGGAAAAGGGATTACGAGGAACACTTTTAAAAACTTGATCCTGTGCAGCTCGATTTATATCCACCACTGGCTTACATTCTTTTTCTTTTTCTTTCTTTTTTGTTTGTTTTTTTGTTTGTTTTAGTTTGTTTTTAAATCACCCCAGCTTTTAGAACTCGCAAACGTTAGGGTTATTTAAGCAGAAAAAAAAATGATTATTTTGGTTTTAACTGTAATTATAATTTCTTTAAAAAGTAAAATAAATGAGGCCAACATTTAGAATAACAGCAAAAAGTGAAAGTGAACCTTATTTGAACTCTGAAAACATACACAACCCTTCACTAATGAGGGGTAATTGGGATTGGGCTGTGCCTTGTGTTGTGATACCATGGATTTTCCTTCTTCTGTAAGAAATTGAAGATGACATTTTATTTCTAAAATTAAATTTTCCAGGTAAAAAGATAACATTCTGAATCTTGCCAACAGCAAAGGAAAAACTGAAATATGCTAAAAAAAAAAAAAAAAAAAAAAAAAAACCACACCTCCAGTCCTAAGTCCCCAGAGGCCACCTGGTTCCAGCAACCTCAGTCTGCACATCGCCAATTCTCCTCCTCGGATCACAGCCCGTGGGTGCACCCCAGCACCCCAAGGCTGCCCTGCATCGGTGCCTCTCCCTTCCAGGAGCACTGGCCAAGCTCCCCTCCCCTCCCCGGGAGTCTCCACAGCAGCTGGAGGCCCAAATGCCCACCCCACCCCACACGCGTCTTTCAGGACAGGACTGAGCTGGGTGAAGCCTCCTCTGAACGCAAAGAACACAGAATGCACTTCCAAGAACTCCTTCCCTGACGGAGCTTCCTGCCTCCTCCTGCAGCTGCCAGGGTCCCGGGAGCCCCGGCCTTCCTCTCTGCTCCCACTCCCAGATGCCCAGCTGCCCCCGACTTCAGAGGTTTCCAGTCCTGCACAGATCCCACAGGCTGACAGCCCCCGTCCCAGCCTGGTAAGGCTGCCTGCTTTGGTTAGCGTTTGTCTTTGCTGTTGCCCAGGACGCTGTAAAGGAAGCAAAAGCCAAAAGACAAGGAGAGAAGAGAGGTGCTGGCATCAGGGAGCTAGGCCGTGGGGGCCATGAGGCTGTCCTCCGACCAGCAGGACCGCTGGGGAGCCCCTATTTGGCTATGACATCTGGGAAACCCCACTGTGGGACCCCCCCATCAAAGTCCCCAAACTAATCAAGGCCCTTCTCTCCCAAGCAAAAAGCCAGAGGAAGGTTCAGGGACAGATGGACAGTTGACCAATGACCTCTGGAGAACAGGCCTCGAAAGCAGGGGCGCCCAGCGCATGCCACGGTGAGCACAGGACGACAGGCTCTCCAGGAAGACGCAGGTGCCTCCAACGCCAAGTGATGCCATGTCGGGCTGGGGCACATTGAAGTCCCTGCCCACAGCCCCAGCTGCTCTACAAGACATAGGTCTCTGCCAGTGAGATTGGCCCTGATGGTGGGGGGACCAGAGCTGGGGGCCAGAGTCAGCAGCTCTCCTCTCCAGAGCCCAAGCACCCAGCTACCCTTCAGTGGAACCGTCTGAGCAAGTAAATTCTTATACAGAAACTCTAAAAGTAAAACCCACAGCAAGCAGTACCAGCTGAGCACGCACTTGTGTGTGTGTGTGTGTGTGTGTGTGTGTGTGTGTGTGTGTGTGCGTGCGTGCACGTATAAGTTCACTGTGTTTTGAGTGTATTCCCCCAAAGTTCAAGCACTGAAATCTTAATCCCCAAAGTTATACACAGTGGCATTTGGAGTGGGGCTTCTGGGAGGATGAGAAGGGGTCTTGAGGGTGTGGTCCCCAGGACGGCGTTGCTAGTTTTCTAAGAAGAAAGGAGGCCTGAGCTGGCACACTTGCTCTGGCAGATGACGCGTGTGCTATGTTATGATGCAGCAAGAAGCCCTCACCAGATGCCGGCACCATGTTCTTTCCAACCCCCAGAAACACGAGCCACATAATCCTTTATCCTGTATTCTCTTTTGTAGGTGGGGAGCAGGTGCAGGGGATGGAGCCCAGGGCCTCGTGCATGCCAGGCACCGGCTCTCCCCCTGAGCTGCAGTCTTCTGATACAACACCAAAAAGGGGATTATGAGGGATACCATAGCCAGCACCACGGCCCCGGAGGCTTTAACGGGAACCTGCTGTCCCCAGTTCTGGAGACCGCCAGTCCCAGACCAAGGAGTCGACAGGGCCGCCTCCTTCCGAGGGGGCTTAGGAGACAGTGTCAGGCCACATTCCTGGCTCACACAGCCCTGTCCCCTGGAGTCACCCCCCCCCCCGGGCCTTCTATCACCTCCCTCCACATGCGAGTGCTCCTGTGTCCCCCCGAACGGCCTCTAATGTAGCCCCTCTGTAAAACCCTCTGCACTTAAGATCATGGTCTAAAGGACTGGGAATTGGCACTTCAACATCTTCTTCCCCTCCCCTCAGGAGGGCTTCGATTCAACACCTAACACCAGTAACGTCACAATGACCCGTAGAGTGACACTATGGTATTCTCTTGATGAAAAAGTCAGAACGTGGCTCTGCCTCAATCGCCATAGAAACTGCAAACTATTTCGAAAGACACCTCTAATCCTCTGTTTCCACATCCACATTCTTTTAAATTTCCCTCAGTTTGCTTTAGTGTCAGAATATCAAGAAGATTCGGATTCTTGTGGTCAGTTACACAAGGTAAAAGTATTTCAAGTTTATGGAATGAACTCTGGGATTCTGGAACCAAACAAAGATGGCTACTTTGGTCCGCAGTAAAACAAGCTCAATCCACAGATGCCTGTGGACACAGTATGGGTCTGGCTGGAAGCTAACTTGTATGGAGGGTTTCCAGAAAACTTTAAGTACGTCTAAAACGGAGTGTGCACCAGTTACTTTGCAAAGCCCCCACTCCCCTATGGGGAGTCTGAAAACCCACAGAACTAGCCAAGCCAAGTTCCCTGCAGCCGCAACCCTCCATGTCCCCAACTGCTCCTAAGCTGCCCCCAAGATCCAAATGCGCCCCTAGTGAGTTTAGGAACTGCCAGGGTCTACTCAACAAACTGACCCACCTCTTCCTCAGGGTCCCCTCAGGGCAGGACAAGGGCTCTTTATGAAGCAAGGTGGGAGACAACGGGGAGAGGTGCCTACCATGTCAGCGGCCCCCTGCTCCTTGGTCATCCCCCAGCATCCACAAGGGCCTGGTTCCAGGACCCCGAGATACCCTTACAAAAACAGTGGAACTGCATATGAACTGCACACGTCCTCCTGCAGAGTCCAGTCACCCCCAGATTGTCTACGTGTCGTTTTACTCACATGGTTCCACACAGGACTCAGTGTGTGGCACAGAACTCCCTGGAAGTCTTTTTGGTTGGACCTGCAGAAGGGAAGGGCCCACTGCACTCCAGCTTGTCGGGATAAAGGTTTTCCCTGAGAGTTTAAAGGAAGGGTACCACACGGGGTCACTAGGCCTCGGAGGTACAAATGGTACAAGAGACGTGACTCTTTTTATTCTCCTATGATCGCAGCCTCCTTGTTAGGGTAAGTAAGTAAAGGGACAACTGCCGTTAAGAGGGGAACCCACCCTCCCCTCCCCAGGCAGCCCCCCCACCACTGAAGTGCCCCTCCCCCGTTGCCGGGAACTGAGCCCAGGGCCAGACGCACTGAGCTACATCCTCATCCCTTTTTATTTTTTTATTTTTATGTCAGGGTCTCACTGACCCAGAACTTGAGTCTTCAGCCTCGGCCTCCGGGGTAGCTGGGTGACAGCTATTTTAAGGTCTTATTCTTGAAGTGAGAAGCAATGCAGAAATAGAGAGAAGCAGGCGTTACCAAGTCAGTGACATGCAGTGCACACCTATCTCTGTATAATCTGATTTTCTCCCATCCAGAAGAGAACCGCTTTGAACTCTCCCTCATTAGCACCCGCTGGTTTCTGTATTCACTGAACTGCTACATGTCAACCCACAGCTGAGAAGGGGTGTGGTTTATTTAGCTCCCATTCAGACAGGTAGATTTCTCCAAAATCGCACCATTCCCATGGCATGCACCATGAACAGCTCATGTACCGCTCAGCAGACCACAGAATATGTGATTGTAAATGCTGATAAACTTTGCCAAGTGGCCCTAAAAGGGGAAATTTACACACCACAGTGCCACACTCCCCGCACTGAGTTTTACACACCCCCTGCTTACTTCAGACATCAGCTGCTGGAGGAGTCAAGAGAGCATTGGGGGCTGGGGTTGTAGCTCAGGGGTACAGCGCTTGCCTAGTGTGTGCAAGGCACTGGGTTCGATTCTCAGCACCACATAAAAATAAATAAAATAAAATAAAGGTCGGTTGACAACTAATATTAAAAAGAGAAAGAGAGAGCACTGGATTGTGGTTTTCAAATAGACAATGTCTTGGTAACGCGGCCGAATTTTCCCTCTGTATGTCCTTCTGCAGTCCACCTGACTGCACCTTCACTCTAACCCTCCTTTCCTTTCTCCTCCTGTGGTGCTAGAGACAGAACTGGGGCCCAGCACTTGCTAGGCAAGCACCACCACTGAGCTGCACCCCGCTCTTCTCAGGAGCTCCTGTGTGTTCTGCTGTCCACAGCGTCCTCTGTCCTCCTAGTTGTAAACTCTCTCTCCACCCACAGCCTGGATTTTCAAGGGAGAGGTCAAAACCTTCACATCCAAAAGGCAGAGAATTGAGTATTTTGTGGTCGGAAAACTGGAGGAGGAACACCCCTGAAGGCTAAAATGCCTTCTTCTCTCCTTTCTCCACCTTGATGTCGGGTTGATTCTAATAAACCCAGGGCTCCAAGAATGGTGGGGAGTGGCCCGTTCCACAGTCTGCTTCCGGCTGCTTCCCCTAGACACAGCACAGTGCTCCCCAAGACAGCTCTAGGGAGAAAGGAAACTGGAGGCCGGGAGTAGCCAGGGCTGAGCAGCCCCTGCCTGAGCTTCACTTTTCTATACCTGTGTGCAATAAGACCTGGGGGGTCTGGGGGGGGTGGCCAGAGACACTCTAAGCCTCCAAGACCACCCCAAGCTTGTGCCCAGGACCCAGGGGTCCACACAAATGCAGAAAGAAAGAAAAAAAAAAAGCACTTTCTGGAATTCAAAGCCCAGGGGAATCCCGGGGTGTGGCTAAAGAGCAGTTTGAATAGGGGCAGGGAGAAGGAACCAAGACTGGGAAAGCCAAGGTACACGGATGCCCTGTGAGTGAATCCGGAGCCAGGGCCCTTTCGAGATGCTGGAAAACCGAGGAGGACTTGAATATCACACCAGAAAGACTGGGGCTGATGCTGCTGCCTGTAACCACAGCGCAGGGATTATTTGGGAAAAAAAGTTATTTCCAAACTTAATTCTGACACATTTGGGGGGGGGACGGACGCTGCCTGAGACCCACGCAGCTGGCCAGGGGACATGAAAACAAACAACAGTCACTATTGACTGAAGCCAGGCAAAAAATACACGGGTGTTCTGTTTTAGTCCATTCCTGCTGCGGTGACAAATATCACAGACCAGGTAACTTCTGAACAAGAGGAATGTACCTCTCACAGTTCTGGGGGATGGGAAGTCCACGGTCAAGGTGCTGGTAGATTCGGTGTCTGGTAAGAGCTGCTTCTCCGCTTCCAAATGGCACCCAGAGGGGGACTCTGGTTCCTCACATGAAGGAAGGCAGAAGGGCAAAAGGCCTCAGCTGCTCCCTTCAACCTGTTTCTAAGAGCAGGATCGAAAGGGTGGAGCCCTTAGGACCTCCCAAAGGTACCACCTCCTGCCTCCATCACACTGGGCGGCAGCTCCCCATGTGATTACCGGAGGGACACAACATTCAGATCACGGCAAACTCACTGTAATACTCTGATTTAAAATACATGGGAGCTTTCTGTAATAAAAATGGTGAGGGGGAAAGAAAAGTTAAAGTTCTGGCCATCCAGACCACAAGACTGAGACGTTTCCGTCCCTTCAATGAAAGGCTATCTGGCCTCAGAGCACCTGGATCCTGCCCCTCCCCGAGTCCCTGATAAAATCTTAACCATCTGAGTCTTTACACCTGTCAACAGCCATACATTGGTATCACTTGCCACTTTTAATTCATTTAATTGATTTCAAGTTGATGGAGAAGTTGCAAGAATCCGACTGAAACTCCTCACTCAGGTTTTTGCATCTTGCCCCAAGGGCTGTAGAATATCAAGCTTCAGAATATCAGGCACACCTTTCAGCTTCTGCATTGAGAACAGGATGCAGACCTCAAATCCCTGGATCCCGCTACATTTTGGTGTGTAATTCTTAAGAGCAAGGACACTCCCTTACTTACTAAGAAATTCAGGAAAGCCAACGTGAGCGACACTTTTTAATACCTTCCACCCACCTTCCGGTTTCATCAGCGGTTCCAATAACTCCCACAACAGCACGTTCTCTCTCCCCGGCACAGCTGCGTTTGGCTGCCTCGCCCTTCAGCTGGACCCATCTTGAGCTGTTTTGCCTTTCACAACACAAACTGACAATTTGTACTGCAGGCCAGTGGTTGCCAAAAATGCCCTTCCTCTTGGCCTTGCCAATTCTGCTCATGATCCCATCTGGACTCTGGTCCCCAGCTGGATCAGTGTCTATCTGCCTGAACTCCTGATGTTAACTTGGATCACCCAACTAAAGGGCTGTCTGCTCTCTTCAGAACGTATTTAGTCATGATCCTCCAAACAATTATTATTGCAAAATTCAATTTTTCCAACTTGTCTACCTTTATGAGTGGGACATTTTGCTCTATGGAAGTGCCCTAGCCTCCCAACTCCCCCATTTATTTATATTTTGTAGTGAGTTAATGAGGGTCCCTGCAGAACGCACGGCCACTCAGAACCTCCGATGTGACTTTGTTTGGAAATAGTCTTTGTAGAACTAACGAGTTAAGGAACTCACGATGAAATCACCTTGGAATCAGGGTGAACCCTAAGTTAATGACCGGTGTCATCTACACACAGGGAAGAAGGCCACGTGAAGGCAGAAGCAGAGATCAGACAGATGTGGTCCCAAGCCAAAGACACCAGGAACCATCAGGAACTAGAAGAAGCAAAACAGAATTCTCCCCCCTGGAGTCTTCTTAGAGACCAGACCCTCCTAACACAAGGATTTTGGACTTCCAGTCGCCAGAACTTATAGAATACATGTCTATTAAGTCACCCAGTTTGGGGTACTTTATTAAGAAAGTCTTAAGAAACTCATATGCATATTTACTTACTTAATATCAACTTTGAATCGTGGATTCCTTTTTTGTTCCATAAACAATCCATGCTTATTTTTACTGCAATGATCTCATGGTCCCACATAGGGCCACTGGAGTTCCTTCAAGTCAGCCCTGTGTACACCTGACATGCCTCATCACTTAGGATCACTCACTCGCTTTCTTCCAAGCTCAACTTGCACTTTTCCTGTGGCACTCACATAAGCAGTCATCTCTCCACGACACACTAGCTCCTTTAACATGTAGCAGTGGTTAGGAACAAAGGTCTGCAAACCAGAAGGGCTCAATGTTATGGAGGCGCGGGAAATAGCTGTTACGTATAGAATTAAAAGTTTTACATATTATGGGTTTGTGATTATAGCATTTATATCTATATACATATGTACACACATATGCGAATATATGAAATCATATGAGTTACACCGATCCCTCCAATTCCAAGCCAATCCCTCCATATCCTTTCTTGCCATCCCTCATTCCATATTTGTGTCTTCTCCAATGAGAACCCTGGTCCCAACACTATCATCACAATTCTCATCACCAAATCCTGTGATTCATACATGACACTTTCAAAACTGCTATATTGACAGACACTACTATAAAAATCCGAACTACTCAGATAATTGCAAGATTTGCTTTCAGATAGCAGCTGGTCTGTAAACTGAGGCTACCCGGCCACAAGTCTAAGGCTTACTTGATCTCAGTTTCTTCCTTCCTTCACCTCACCCCATCAAATGTGGTCCTCTGTTCCTTTCTAAAACTGTAATGTTTATGCATTTGCTAGCACCCAGTTTTAGTTTCCCTGCCATCTGTAGTGACTTAATTTCTTTTTGAACCCATAAGACATCAACATGTTTCAAAAGTAAAAAACACAAAGAAGATAGGGGAATAAGTAAGCATAGGAGGAGACTAACTGGGCATAATAAAGACCACATAGAAAAAGGCCAACACTAACATCACACTCAATGGTGAATGACTGAAAACTTATCAAAGATCGGGAACAAAAAAAAAAAAAAAAAAGGTGCCCATTTTCAACACTTCTATTCCACACAAAAAGTTCTAGACTAAGCAACTGGGCAAGGGAAAAGAACAATACCAAGCATCCAGATTGGGGAAAAAGAAGTCAAGTCGTCTGTTGACAGATAACATGATCTCACATATAGAATAAGATCCACAAAAATGCATTTTGAGCTAATAAACAAACTGAGCCAACTTACAGGACAGAAAAACCAACACACAGAAAGCAGTGTTTGCATTTCTATAAATGAACAATCCAAAAAAAAAGAAATTAAGAAAATACCTCAATTACAATTGCAGCAGAAAAGAATATAACACTCAGGAATGGATTTAATCATGGAAGCAAAGAAGATATAAATAAGTGGAAAGACATTCTGTGCTTTCAAACTGGAACATATAACACCATAAAGATGTTAATATTCCTCAAAGTGACCCACAAATTCAATGCAATGCCCATGGAAGTCCCAGAGATTTTTTTTTTTTTTTTTGTGGCTACTTAAAATGAAAATGAGGCCGGTAAGGTAAAGGAATTGAATGCATTATTTCTTTTAATTTCAATTAATTTTAAATAGCTACATGTGCCTAGCAGCTACCATATTCCACAATGAAAGTCTGCAATGATTTCAGGCCAAAATGTTTCTGTAATTTAACTGCACATTGTGCTAACCATCCCTCCAGGGGGGTGTGGAAACCATTAGGCTGGGATCACTGGGGATTTGGGGGGGGGGGGACCGACCCTCCCCCACTCATGGAGGACTCCAGCAGCAGCCACATTCTCCCCTGATAGCATATCAGAAGTGACAGCATGCTTACTGAAGCTCATTCCAACCCAATTAAAGACACACACACCCACTTCCCACTGGAACCTAAGTCCTTCTAAAGGACAAGCTACTTAGTCGAATTAAGTTAAATTTTTCCGTAATTATTTCCTTCCTTTTGCCTTTTGATTTTTGTTGTTGTTGTTCTTTCAGAGTTAGAACTTAAAAGAAAACATCCCCCCCCCCAAGAAATCCCATAAATGGTGCAAACCACACCAACACAATTCCCTGCTTGGGAAAAGCTTTAATGAAAATTCCCAACATTGTTCAATCACTCTTCGGCCACTCTTGTTAATATGATTTTAAACAGATTACATCCCAGACAGTTTTTACGATAACTGCACATGCAAGCAGAGCTGTCCCGCCCTTGTTTCCAACTTGGCAAGCTCCTCCATAAAACCAAATAAATACATGCTAGAAAAAGGAGGCGGGCACAAAACCCCTGCTGGTTGCAGCCATAATTAATGGGCTGCAGCTCCTCTGGCTCCTTGGATTTCTTCTCCAAAAGTAGAAGCCCCTTCTACTCACTGATCTAACTCTCGGGTTTCTTTCGGTGGTGTAGTGGAACAATGGAAAACCAAAGAGCCCAAAGCCATGTTTTCCTAACTCGTCCTTTTGGCCCAAAAGTCCTTTCACAAAACTGCGACTGGCCGTGCTACTGAGGGACAATCAGTCAAAATGCAGACCTCACTGACAAGGCCTTCTCCGCAAACCAAAGCCCCAGGGTTCCTCCGCTTGGAAACCTCGCCTGTGAGTGGTGTTCCAGGCGTCCACTCGGAGGTCACCACAGGGTTCCGGAAGAAGGACAGATCCTAACGACAACTTTCTCTACCAGGAACAGAGTTACCACCAATGGACGAGTACAAGGAAGAGCCAGCCCTGGTGGGAAATAGCAAAGTGAATACAAAGGTGAGCAATCTAGCCTTTCTGCCACAGGGGAGGCAGAGACATACCCACTAGAGTTCCCTCTCCAAGTTTCCAGGGGATGGGCCAAACACACACCAGAAGGCCTACCTCATCTTAAGAGGATGGTGATAAACCTTGGGCAGGGACCACAGTAGTGCATTTTCTTGTCCCTGATCTACAACCTGGAATTACATAATTAGAACCCTCCAAGGAAAAAAGACTAACCAGGAGTCCACAAATTTCACAGCACTGGGTCAGACTAGCCAGGTCCTGCCATCACCCCAGCACTTCACAGCCAGTTCTCATTTCCATGATAATGATAACTCTTCCCGTCCTGGCCTCTCCCTCTCCGTGGAACGCATTTTAAAGGAGTACCAGTTCTCTGGCTGAAATCTTACTAAAGCAGGATTAATCTTCCCTACCTGTCAGAGAAGTTGTTCCTCACTCTTGCATACCTAATTCCACTGCCTTCAGAAAGAAAGATTCCAAAGCAAAGAGCCCAGTAAAATTCAGGCTCTCCTGGGCTTCAAAAGTTCCTGAGGTTAAGACGGGGCTGAACGTTTGGGGGCAACAAGTGAGAGAGGAACAGGCAAACACCAATTACAGCTGCACCGTGAATAAACAATAGGAACAAGGCTTGACAATAAAAACAGAAATGTCAATGCACACTGCCTCATAAATCTGCAGACCGCTGTCACCCAACAGTACCCACGGAAAACGAGCATCTTAAAACCCAGGTGGCTTTTTTGCACATGAAACATTAAAAAATATTAAAAAGAATTCTTGTCGTCCTTCTAACGACAAAGTGCAGCCCCTTAATTACAGTGTCCACCCTAGATCTTGGTGTTGGGATTCTCAGGTAACATTCTTCTCAAATGGACACCAGGACTCAAACTGATCACATTATTAGAAACTGAAAAATTTCAAATGTGTAGACCTTTGCCGGGGACATCATAAGAAAAACATGTTGCTTACTATATACAGAAAAACTTCTCTTTCCTCAAAGTCTTCTTAGACAATACGTTTTCATTTATTTTCTTCCAGACGGGTCACTGTCATCATTTATTATGACCATCACTCTAGGGATCTGAGCCAGAAGTAAGCATTACTCTGCCCCATGAAAGGAAGAGGACTCTAAAGGAAGAAAATACGGTACCACGTCAAGTATTTTGTCTTCTTAGGAAACAGCCTTCCTATAAAAATGTAGAGTAAGAACTCAGATATCATTTGAGAATCTTTTGATGTTTCTGAATAGTAAATCACTTCGTGGACAGAACATGCTCAAATCAGATACTGAACACCTAAGATTTCCTGTAATCAAATAACTTTGTACTCACATTTTACACATGAAATTATCATATTCTTGGGACTTTAAAGAAAAGAATTATATCCTACTTTTTCCCCCTCTCGAGTAGTATTATGTCACTAGAAAAAGGGTTCCGAAATTAAAGAAAATGTCCCTGGGATGGCTTTGTTCATTAGTCCTCACCATCGACTGGAATATGGGGTGTTTACTCCCGAAATGCAAGCGACTGTCCTATCCTTGTTACAGTCTTGATGTAAGCCGTGGACGCACCGTCCTTCCTCACCACCCACTCAATCCCACTCTACAGCAAAACCTCCCCCAAGCCACACGGAGAGCAAGGCCGAGTTTTGCAGGGCCATCAACCACCGCGTGGCCCTCGGCAAAGGGTGCGCCACCGCACTCGGAGCAGCTCGTTCAAAGCCCCACCCCTTCCCACCCCCAGCAAAAGGATCCCTTGATGGTAAAGAGGAGCAGGATTCCTGCAGGGGAGGTTCTGGAAGCTGGATGCAGCAATCTCGACGGAGGTCGTTAGCGAAGGGCACTCACATGGAAAGTGGCTCACTGACTTCATCGTGCACTGTGGACGGCTCCAATGGACAGCGATACAAATGTAAACCTCCTTCCAGATCAAGTCATCAGGAACGTTGACGTAATCAGCATCTGCTAAACCCCAGCGCCCCCAGGAAAGGGGGCTCAGCATGCGGCCGCGTGTCCACTGGGCCAGCCAGAGCGCAGGGCCGGACACCTGGAGCGCGCGGTTCGCAGCAGGACGCGCGAAGAGCTGAGCGCCCCGCGGCCTGCAGCTGCCCCCTGATCCTCACCTGCCCGCAGGGATGCGGGAGGAAAGCGGACAGCGAAACCCCTGTGGGTGTCTCACACGTTTCTGGGACTCCAAGCAAACCTTCGCAGCCTCCAGTCCTCCGCGGCCTAGGCCCCGCCCACCATCCCCCAAATCAGCCCCCGGGGGTCGGCACCGCGAGGACCCACGCCACCTCCTAGGGGCACCCCGCGCAGGTCCCCCAGCACCGACTTCTGGGCCCACGCAGTCGAACCCGTACTAATAAGCACCCAAGGGTCAGAGTTGGCCCAAAAGGAAATGCCACCGGGGGTCGAGCCCCGGCCCGCCCCTCCAGCCTCTCGCCTCCTCTCGGGTCCTGGGGTCCGGGTAGGCGGCGGGTCCCCCAACCCTGATCCCAAGAAACGCCCTTCGCCTCCCCCAGACGGTGAGGGAGGGGAAGACTTAAGGGCCAAGGAAAGGGAAGCCACGTCCTGCGGTCCCGCGGCTGGAGCGCGCCGGGGTCGGGACCCGGAGTTGCGCCCAAGCGGCTTCCCCGCGCTGGGTCCACCCCGAGCACTCGCCGGCCACGAGCCGCGGGACAGACGTGGGTTCTGGGGTCCCTGTGCCCTGCCAGGGTAACTTCGGGGAAGCAGGGCCGAGTCGGGTCCGGAGTTCCAGGGAGCACTTCTGCGGACGCCGGTCCGGGGCCCGGGCACGCCCTCGTGCTCAGTCGCACATTCGCTCGGTCCCCACCCGCCGCCGCCCACCCCCGGCCTCTGGAAACACTTAGCGTCCCCCGAGCGCGCCTTATTGGAACCAGCTCCAGGCGGCCGGGGGCGCGGGCCGGGGCGCGGGGCCCAGCCTGGCGCCGGGCGCGGGGCGGAGAGAGAGCCCTGCCCGGCGCCCCTCGCTCCGGAGGACGGGCGCCAGCGCGGCGGCGGGGGCCACAGCCAGGAGGACGGGGCGAGCCGCGAGCGGACGCGCGGGGTCTTACCTGAGGTCCCGGGTACGGAGAGCAGGAGCGCGGCCGCTGCCCAGACGGCCGGGACGCACAGCGCCGCCCGCCGCGGCCGCGCCGAGCCCCGGGCCATGCCGCTGGCCGTAGGCGCCGGGTCGCCCTCCGCCGGCCGCGCTCGGCCTTCAGGCTTCGGGCCGGGGCGCGGGGCCGGGCGCCACCACCCTTTAGGCAGCGCGTGTGCACCTCGGGCTCCTGGCGCTCCGCAAGCTGCTCCTCCTCGAGGACCTCGTCGCCCTCCTCCTCCTCTGGCTGCCGCGCGGCGCGGGCTGCTGGGGAGGCTCCGGGGCGCGGGCTGGGGCGTCCCGCCGGCCGCCGGGACGAGCGCGGGGGGCGGACCGCGGGCGGGCGCGCAGGAGGCAGGGTCCCGGGCTTGCCCGCCCCGAAGGGTAGAGCGAGGCCGGCGCCGGCGCCCCCTGCCGGAGGGACTCGCGGGCGGCGGGCGGAGCGCGCGGGAGCGGGGGGCCGCCTCCGCGTCCCGGCCCCGGCCTTCTGCGCCCGCCTCTGGGTTGGCGCCTCGGACCGCTGGGACACAAAGGTGGCGCCTTGGGGCGTCCAGTCGGACCTCGCGGGAGCTGCCCACGGTGCACTGGCGTCCAGAGCCGTCGCCACCCACCTTCGGGGGTCGGAAAACCCGGAAACGAAGGTCACAAATCACAGACTCCCAGCGACACTTCACCCAACCTCTCTCTCTACTGGGCAAATCATGGAGCCGCGGGCCCCAGAAACTCAAGACCCGGGAGGCAGAGAAGCGAGGGCTTGGCCAAGGGGATGTTCAGGCAAAGAAACTGACGGCGTCACCGCGGGCTCCTGGCCAGGCCCGTGGGGACAAAGATGTCCCTCCAGCATGCTCAGGCGCTTCTGGGAGTGGAGCTGCGTGGAGAGAGCCCGCGGGAGCGCGATGCCATCTGAAGCCACCGCAGCTTTTGGTTTACTGTTAAAAGCAAATTGTGTCATTTTACCCATTAAAGGTCGAACGCTATTTGTTCTTTGCAGAACCCCAGAACATGCAGAATTAATTTGCTTCACTTGTAAAAGACGTTTTGAACGCAATTCAAATAGCATATTTTCTTGCTTATTCTCGGTTTTGCTTAGCACATGCAAAGGTCTGGATTTGGAAGGCCTGATCCTCTTGTTTGTAACTGAGGAATTTCCTTCCCCCCCCCCCCTCTCTTGGAGGAAAGATTTGGATTATCCTGCCATTCTGTTGTTTGTTTTTATCTTTTAACTGATTACCAAGCAGTTTGTTTAGTGTTTTTGCTGGAGCGTTATTCTCTGTTAATTGGTGTGAATTAGGGAGAGACCTGGCCTCTGGGCCAGACCCACAGGAGGCTGGTGAGCTAGCCTGCCGGGAATTGCCCCCCACAGATTCAGACATGGCAGAAAATAAAAGTTCTCTAGCTGTGGTCTGCTGACAACATGGCGGCACCAGCCCAGGCCCCACCCTGTTCAAATTGTTTAGGCCTCAAGCTCTCTCTGCCCAATTTGTCTGGAGGCACATCTCACGCAGTTCTCATTACTAGTACAGATGAGGGGGTCTGATTGCAGCTGGCCAGGGCCCCCCTGGAAATCCAGAGGGAGGACGGGAGAAAATGCCCACTCTCGGCTGGGTGGTAAAGTCCATCAGACTTCCTGGGCCGCAGGCTCCTTCCTCGGCGGGCATCCTCTGCCCACCCTGGTGCCTCTCAACTGGGGGCTGCTCTGCAGGGTGTTGTTTGAGGTCTACCAGGTGTTTATCTTTGGGTTTTTCCTCCTTTTACCTTTCCTTGGGGGCCCTGACAGATGCTTTTAGAATAAGCAAGTTTTAAGAGTCGGTCTTGAAGCACTTAGTTCCAAACCCCTCCAGACAGAGGCTGCAAAGAAGGGTCCTCTGAGCCCTGCTCCGAAAACCTCAGTCTCTCAGCAGGACTCTTCTGTGGGACTGTGTACCTCGGAGGAGGAGATCCTGGCCCCTTTGGCCATTTCCCGTGGTTTTCTGGTCAATAACTCCAGCCTGCGTTCCCTGTCTCTCACTCCTTCTTCCCCTCTCCCTCTTGGTTCAGAACTGAAAGAGAAACACAGTAAGTAAAATCAGAAAGCACAAGCCTTCTCAGTGACCAAGGCCAAACTGCAGGCCCACACTCCTTCCCACCTATGTCAGTTATGGGTTGCTTCATAAGCAAAGGCTGCAGAATACAGCAGCCTCAAACAGTGAACTTGGCTTATCATTTCACATGATCCAGCAGGCCAAGAACTCGGAGAGGCTGAGCTACGTGGGATGTTTCAGAGTACCCCAGGAGGTGGCAGGCAGATGTCACTGGAGGCCTTCAGGGACTGGAGGATCCTCACAAGGCCATCTAGGTGCCTCATGCTGGGCAGACAGACGAGTGCTGGGAGTGTAGGGCCTTCAGCCTCTCCATATGAATATGGTCACTACGTGGCAGCTCCCTGACCCCTAAGGAGAGCCACACCGAAGGGGCAGGGTGTCTGGTAACCCAGCCTTGGAAACACATGGCATCATCTTGTCATGTGGCTGGGCCCTCTTGGTCACAGAAGAGATCTGGACAGGAACACGCACACCAGGAGGTAGGAATCACTGGAATCCCACATCACCTCTGTGGGAGCTGCCACATGGATCCTTGGGATAGGCCGAAAGCAAGAGGGAGAGAAACGGTGCACACTTGGTACTAGAAAAAGCAAAAGGCGACGCCAGGCACTCCTGGCAGGCTACCACCAGGCCTGAGGCACCAGGGAAGAACATTCCAGGTGGAGTGGAGGGTCCGAGTCAAGGCTTCCAGCCAGAGATACCTGAGAAACACCTGAGGAACATCTTGGAGACCAGGTTGGAGACTGTGTGGCTTAAACGGTGATTTCCTCGTGTTGAGTATTTTACATTATACTGTAGCAACGTTCGTTTTTTATACTCATTGACTATTGTCTGCCTTCTTTTGTGGAATACATCTTCAAATTTTTGGTTAATTTTTTAATTGGATGATATCTTCTCATCTTTGAGAAAAACTTTTTTGAGAAGTTCTCATTTTTAAGAGTTCTTTTATGAGTTCCAGATGCCAATCTTATTTCAGACTAAGACATAGAAATGCACTTGTCCAGCTGCTGACTTGTCTTTTCATTCAAGAAGATAAATAGCCAAACTCACCAGGATAGAAGTCTCCATTTCCCCACTCTGTGCTCCTTACCTGTCTGACCCCCGGAACTGACACAGACAGCTTGGCATAGTCCAAGGTCACTCAACCCAAAGTCCATTTTCAATCTCCCCTTTGGCCTTTCTGCAGCACCCTCTCCTGGACCCCTCCCTGCTCAGCTTTGATGATGTCAAGTTCTGTGGATGTCCTCCAACGGGACTGGAGATGTGCTCACAGAGGGAGGGAGGAGGCAAGGTTGCTGTACCAGTCTTGGTAAAGTAACACTGGCAGTTTCCACATTTCCTGCTTATAGACTACATCACCTGCTCATAAGCTCATCCTGACATGACACATCCATCCCAAACCACACTGTTTCTGTAGAGTATATTTTCTCTCAAACCATTTATTTCTCTGTACAGCTATTTAATCTTTCCTGTCTCCAAAATCTCAGATTCAGAAACAATAAGCCAAGGATTCCAATTCCCACGGAGAACTACAAAAGTTAGAAGTCCGCCAAGCTTGAGTGTGGTAGTCATCGTGATAAAGAAACGTCCTGAACTCCTCATCTCTGTCAGGAAGTGGGGGCTGCAGGAGGAAGCGGGCAGGAAATCGTTTTTCCCTTTGTAGTTCATGACTGGTATGAAGGAGGCTCCCACCTGGCAGGTGGTGGTCCTGGGGAGACTCATACCAGTCAAAGCTCTAGTCTTATCTCTTGAGTCAGCTCGGCAAATCAATGTCTCACAGTTTCTTTTCCTCCCTTGTCACCAGATATGTGATGTCTCAGCTAACGCCAGCTATCTGACGGAAAACCAGGTCGGCCTCCAACATCTGAATTCCATGGTGACTCTAACCGCCCAGAGTCAGCCTCAGACTTCACGGGTGTCCGGGCCCGGACCTCAGGACGGCACTGACTTCAGACGCCAGCTGCGCGTACTGACTCCTGGGTGCTTGCCTGGGATTTCTGTCTGACTTGCTGCACGTGCAAAGGTTCCCACAAGCCCCTCCTCTAAGACACCCTGCAGAACTCTGGAACACACTGTCCCTTACTGCTACTGCTTTACCAGAAGGAGAAAGGAGGCCACTCAGGGATCCCCCAGTGGAACAGACGCCTGGGGTAAGGTACGGGGTTAAGGGGAACGGAGCGTCCATGCCCTCTCCAGGCACGTCCATCCCCCAGAACCTGGCCCTGTGCACCAGAGCGGAAGCTCTCTGAACCCTGTCATCCAGAGCATCGCGTGGAGTCTTCACTGGGTTGACTGATTGCGCACCATTGTCAGGGGTGGGGTGGAAGGCCCCGACTCTCCATCAAGGCTTCATCTCTCTGCTGACCAGCCCCTAACCTGAAGCCATCCAGAGCCACAGCACCAGCCCTCCCATGGGCATCAATTCAGAACAGGTCTAACAGCTTGTTATGAATGATGACTGATGCGCATCACAGGAAATTCCCAGAGTGTTAGGAGCTCTGTGCCAAGGACTGGTGACAAAGACCAAGTATATATTTCCCATTGTACCACACACAGATAGTCAGAACGCTTCTCCTGATGCCGGAATTAAAAATAGTAATAATTCATTCTTTTAAAAAATCCATAAACCAAGATGTATTTTATCACCATTGTTACTACTTCACGATTATTATGTTAAAACACTGATGTCACTAAGATTTTCGTTCAATGATGTTTCATGTCTATGATATCTTTCAAAATCCCTTTTTAAGATGATTTATTTCTTAGTCTTAAAAGTGATGTAGTCTGGGATGGTGGTACTTCAGCAGGCTGAGGCAGGAGGATAACAAGTTCAGGGCCAACCTCAGCAACTTAATGAGACGGAATTTTTTTAAAGGGGGTGGGGTGGTAACTGGGGATGTAGCTCGGTAATAATCACTTACCTAGCATGTGCCAAGTACTGGGTTCAAAGTCCAGTACCACAAAATAGAAACAACACAAAGCAAAAGGAATGCAGACTCTTTATCCCCTGTGCATCAGTGCTGTAGTTTCAACAGGGAATTTCCCTCAAAGGCCTTGGAATTAAAACCCGAGACATGTGGTGCTGTTGGGAAGTGGTGAGAGGTGGGGTCTCGTGGGAGGTCCTCAGGTCACTGGGTATGGTCCCCCAAAAGGAATTGTGGGAACTTGACCTTTTCTCTTCCACTGGTCCCTGGCTCACAAGTGTTTTCACTCCAACACACACTCCTTGTCATAGGCCCAAAATAATGGGGCCAACGGATGATGGACTCCAAAACTGAGAGCCAAGATAAAACCTTTTCTCTTCACAAGTTGATTGCCTCAGTTATTTGTTATAGTAATGGAAAACTGACTAACACAATTAAAAAATCACCTGTTTCACTGGACAGTGCTTAGACATACAACCGCTCTCTTGAATAAGATAATCTCTGAAATACCTTGAAAACTATGGTTCCACTCGTTGAAGCTGCTGGAAGCCGAGACCTATGGTGAGCAGTCTTACATTCACCCTGCTGGTTTTGATGTATGTTAGGGATGGAACTGTGTTTTCCAAAAAGATGTTGAAGTTCTAATACTAGGAACAAATCCCTCCCTGGGGCCTTCAGAGGAAGAAGTCTCGCCCACACCTTGATCGCAGACTTCTGGCCTCAGGACTGTGAGACGATAATTTCCACTGTTTAAGCCACTTGGTTTTGTGTTCTTGGTTGTGGTGGTCCAAGAAAACTAATATTAAATAGTCGTGAGCATAGATCAGAGACAGCCCTCTCAAATTCTAATGATCATAAAGCAAACCACACAAAATTGTGGAACATCAATTAATCTCAACTAGACTACACACACACACACACACACACACACACACACACACACACACACACACACTACTCTCTGTGTCTCTCATTCCCAGGAGGGTGCGACTGATGACCCAGTGATCCTCTTGTAGATAGGAATGTGCTTACTCCCTGGGGTTGATCTAGGCCATTCTTGAGCTGGATCCACCCCAGTGACCTCATTAAGGAAAATCTAGAACACCCAGGAAAACAATTGGGTCCTCAACCTTTGGTGAGTGGAGCGGTCGTGGGTAGCTCTGCAGAGGGATCGGAAGCCTTCGTGCTTAACAAATCCTACTGTACTGGGTCAAGACACGCCCCATAAGGTCTCCCATAAGGTCTCGGGTCCTTCTGCCCACAAGGGCTTTCTGCCGCTGTGCCATTAATAAGCCGTGGTGGTCCTCTGTGAGGCTTAGGCCGTGCTTGAGTGTGAGGAGCTGGGGTAAGTTCAGACAAAGACGTAGGTCACGGTTCCCGCCACGGTTTACAAGGGCAGTGTGTACCACGATGACCACACGATGCTGCCTTTCTCATCACCCCATGAGCATGCATGCAGCTTCTCTCCATTTTCTTTTTATTTTTTATTTTATTTTTTCGGTACCGAGGATTGAACCCAGGGGTGCTTAACTGATGAGCCATATCTCCAGGCCTTTTAATTTTTAAATTTGGAGATAGGGCCTTGTTAAGTGGCTGAGGCTGGTCTGGAACTTGCCATCCTCCTGCCTCAGCCTCCTGAGCCACTGGGATTACAAGCATGCTCCACTATGCCCTGCTCTCTCCATTTAAAAAAAAAAATGTAGTTGTAGATGGAAAGCATCCTTTCTATTATCTGCTTATTTTTGTGGGTGGTGCTAAGGATGGAACCCAGTGCCTCACCCACACTAGGCAAGCACTCTGCCACTGAGCCACAGCCAAAGCCCCTCCATTTTTATTTTTGAGATTTCTTTTTTAAGGGATGTATAGGTGAAACCCGCCTGTGTGCACAATGAGGGGTTGTTGTGGACATGAGAACCGCCGTGTCAGTTGTAGGAAATTGTCTGCTAAAGCCAACGTTTTACTCTTCTGGGAGGTTGAGACATTGAACAGCCCGAGTAAGAAGCAGGGATAATTCATCAGACAAACCCATCTGCTTGTCTCTTCCACCACAGACAGTTAACAGGAAAGTCAAGACAACTGACCAGGACGCATATGAAAAGCAAATACTTAATTTGATCAGTAATCAGAGAAATGCAAAATGAAATAAAGTCCTATTTTTGTAATGGCAAACATTTTAAGGGAAACCGGTATTCCTAATCACTGTGAGTGGGAATGTATAGTGGAATTCACCCCCGTTGTGCCTTAGAGCTGACCTACTGTGCAGGTCAGAGCTGACCTACTGTGCAGGGACACAGTGGCACAGTGCTTAACCGTGATGTCCTTTACTGAGTTCGAATGCGACTTCTATTCACATAACCTTGATTTTGTTTGTTTGTTTGTCAAGATTAGTTGAGTACTTGAAATGTAAACTCTTAGGAAAAAAATGATCTGTTGGATATGATTTAGCCTAATGCAGGGGCAGATGCCTGTAATCCCAGAGACTCAGAAGGCTGAGCCAAGAGGATCAAAATCTGAGACCGGCCTGGGCAACTTAGCAAGACCCTGTCTCAAAATAAAAAGGGCTGGAGATGGTGTTCAGTGGGAAAGAAAAAGGTACGATTTAAAGCACTATTATGTCAAACAGCTGGTCACCAGAAATCTCTACAGAAGGATCAGTATCACTCAAAGCAGGCCGTCTGTGGACACTCCATCAGGTGCACGACAAGATGGAATGCACGTCAGTGCACGGCTTCCTTCACCCAGGAAGTCTTGCTTAGTAAAATCACTAGCTGAACAGTGAGCATAGCGTGCAAGGTGACACACTCGAGCACAAGTTCTTCATCTTGTAGCACACTTAAATGCAGACCAAACTTTGAGAAGCACCAATTTAAATCTTCTTTGTCTTATTTTTTTGCCTGTTTGATTAATCAGTGCCTGAAGAAAACTTGTTGAAGAACTCCGTGATTGTGATTTTGTAAATTTGTTCCCATAATTATGTCAGGTTTTGCTCGCTTGCTTGTTTTTTTTTTTTTTTTTTTTTTTTGTACCAAGGATTGAACCCAGGAGTGCCTAACCACTGAGCCACATCCCCAGAACATTTTATTTTTTCTTTTGAGATAAGGTCTTGCCAAGTTGCTCAGGCCCTCACTAAGTTTCTGAGGCTGGCTTTGAACTCACGATCCTCCTGCCTCAGCCTCCCAAGCCACTGGGATTCCAGGCATGCACCACTGCACCTGGCTGCTTTCTGTATTTCTCAACAGTGTTGTTAAGTACGTATAAGTCTGTGATAATTTGATCTACTTAGGCTCTGCTTTGTTTTAGCATGATGTGGGGTAAACAGTTATAGTGACTTCATTCCCCATTGTCTAATCTTCTGAATATATATTCTTCCCCTCTCTCCCATTATTGTAGTCTAGCTTCCTCATATCAGTAAAAACATGGACCTTTGGCTTTATGGACTGGCTTATTTCACTTAGCATGAGAGTTTTTGGATCCATCCATTTATTTGCAAACACCATTAAGCCATTCTTCTTTATGGCTGAGCAATACTCCATTGTGTGTATATATACCACATTTTCTTTATCTACTCATTTGTTGAAGGGCACCTAGGTTGGTTCCTAGGTGAATTGAGCTGCTATAAACATCACTGTGGCTGCATCTCTGTACTATGTTGATTTTTTTTCTTTATTAAATATTTTTTTAGTTGTTGATAGACCTTTATCTTATCTATTCATACGAGGTGCTGAGAATTGAATCCAGTGCCTAACACATGCCAGGCACGTGTGCTACTGCTGAGCCCCAGCCCCAGCCCTGCTGATTTTAAATCCTTTGGATATGAACTGGAGAGTGAGACAGCTGGGTCAAATGGTGGTCCCATTCCAGGTTTTCTGAGGAATTTCCATGCTGCTTTCCAGAGTGGTTACACCAGTTTGCAGTCCCACCAGCAGTGTGTGAGCACACCTCTCCCCCACACCCTCGCCAACATTTATTGTTGCTTCTATTTTTGATAATCGCCATTCTGACTGGAGTGAGGTGGAATCACAGTGTAGTTTTCATTTCATTTCTCTACTTGCTAGAGATGGTGAACATTTTTTTTATACATTTGTTAACCTTTTCTGAGAAATGTCTGTTTTGTTCCTTTGCCCATTTATTGATTGGTTATTTGACTTTTTGGTGTTTAAGTTTTTTGAGTTCTTTATAGATCCTGGAGGTGAATGCTTTATCTGAGATGCAGGTGGCAAAGATTTTCTCCCGTTTGTAGGTCCTCTCGCATGTTCTTGATTGTTTCCTTTGCTGCAAAGAAGCTTTTTAGTTTGAGATCACTGATTTCACTTCTTGTGCTTTGGGAGTCTCGTCGAGGAAGTTGGTTCCTAAGCTGACATGGAGGAGAGTTGGGCCTTCTTTTCCTTCTAGGACGTGCGAGGTTTCTAGTCTGATTTCTAGGTCTTTGCTCCCCTTTGAGTGAGTTTTGTGCAGGTTGAGAGATGGAAGTTTAATTTCATTTTTGCTAAGTATGAATTTCCAGTTTTCCCAGCACCATTGGTTGAAGAGGCTATTTTTCATCCAGCGTATGTTTATGGTGCCTTTGTCTAGTGTGAGATAACTGCATTTACATGGGCTTGTCTTTGTGTCTTGTATTCTGTTCCTTTGGTCTTCGTGTCTGTTTTGGTGCTGATACTAGGCCATTTTTGTTACTATAGCTCTGTAGTTTAATTTGAGGTCTGGTCTTGTGATGCCTCCTGCTTTGCTTCCCTCGTTAAGGATTGCTTTGGCTATTCTGGGCCTCTTGTTTTTCCAGATGAATTTCGTGACTGCTTTTTTCTGTCTATGAAGAATATCATTGGAATTTTTATGGGAATTGCATTAAGTCTGTATAGTGCTTTTGGTAGTATGGCCGATTTTGAAAATCGTAATTCTGCCTAGCCAAGAATAGAAGGACTTTCCTCTTCTGTGGTCTCCCTCGATGTCTTTATTTTGTGTTCTGTGATTTTCATTGTTGAGGTCCTTTACTTCTTTTGTTAGATTGATTCCCAGTTTGTTTGTTGGATTTTTTTTTTTTTTTGAGGCTATTGTGAATGGGATGATTTTTCCTAATTTCTCTTTCAACTGATTTTTCATTGGAGTAGAGGAACACAATTGATTTCTGGGTGTTAATTCATATCCTGCTATTTCGCTGAATTTATTTATGAGTTCTAGCAGTTTTCTTGTGGAGGTTTGGGGACTTCTAAGTATAGAATCATGTCATCTACAAAGAAAGATAGTTTTACCTCTTCTTTTCCTATTAGTATCTTTTAAATTTCTTTCTTCTGTCTCATTTCTCTGGCTAGAGTTTTCAGAACTATGTTGAATCGAAGTGGTGAAAGAGGGCATCTGTGTCCAGTTTCTAGATGGACTACTTACAGCTTTCCTCTGTTTACAATGATGTCCATCTTGGGTTTCTCATACAGAGCTTTTACAGTGTTTGGGTAAGTCCGTTCTGTCCCTAGTTTTTCTAGTGTTTTGAGCATGAATGGGATGCTGTATTTTGCCAAATGCTTTTTCTGCATCTATTGAGGTAATCAGCCATTCTTGTCTTTAAATCTATTTATGTGATGAATTACCTTTATTGATTTCCGTTATGTTGAACCAAACTTGTATCCTTGGAATGGACCCCGCTTGATCGTGGTGCACTGTTATTTTAATGTGTTTTCATATGCAATTTGCCAATGTTTTATTAAGAATTTTTACATCTATGTTCATGAGGGATATTGGTCTGGAGTTTTCTTTTCTTGACGTGTCTCTGTCTGGTTTTGGTATCAGGGTGATACTAGCCTCAAAGAATGAGTGTAGAAGGGTTCCCTCCTTTTCCATTTCTTGGAATAATTTGAGGAGGATTGTTAGTCCTTCTATAAGTGTCTGGTAAAACTCAGCTGAGAATCCATCTAGGCTTACGCTTTTCTTTGTTGGTAGGATTTTGCTCTTTAATTCTATATTTTCCTTTTTTGACTTTTGTTGAGCTAAAGTTTTACTTACTATTTTGTTTGAAAGACATACATCATATTTCTATTTCATTGGATATTCTTAACAAATATACATAGTTAAACTTAAGTCTGAGACACACTGGGTAAGTAGTCTGTTCTTCTGAATAAGATTAAGAATTTATTGTATTCTAACTTTCCTCCAAACTATTCTATCTCACATGGCATTGGCTGGTATTTTATTTCTAGCTTTCATGAAATAAATATTTTTTTCTTTTTATTTATTTTATAACCAGTACTTATTAAGATGTTCTTTAAATTTTTTTTAAAAAATTATTATATAATGAAATTGATCATTTTGAGGTATAGTTCTAGGAAGTTTAATTCATGTGTAGATTGCAGTCATTCCCATCCTAATCAGGATTCAGAACAATGAACGGTATAACCTCAACCAAGCCCCTTGCGCTGTTCTTTGATTGTCAGAGAACCACCTGCCCTCCATCCCTGACGACCGTTGACCAGTCCCATCACCGTAGTCCACCCTGTTGAGAATGTCACTAGGTAGAATCGTCCAGCATGTAGTCTTGGAGACTGATTCCCTTCACTCAGCATAATGCCTTTGAAATTCATTCTGGTTATTGTTTCTCCCTTTTATGGCTGAATAGTATTCCGGTCTCTCCAGTTATTCATTCACCTGTTGAAAGACAATTTGGTGTTTCCACGTTTGGAGACCATGCACAGGGTGCTATAAGTATCTATGTGGAGGTTTTTGTAAGGACATGAGTCTTCGGTTCATCTGGGTAAATACCTAGAAGTGGAATTGCTCGGTTGTTTGACAAGTATGTCATATATTATATTTAAATTATATTATATTTTAACTTATGAGAAATGGCCAAACTGTTTCCCAGAGCAGCTGTAACCACTGCACATCTCCACCAGCAGCGTGGGACAGAAGCAGTTGCTCCTCATTCCCGCCAGGTCTTTTTATTGGAGCCATCCTAATCCACGTGCAGTTATTTCTTCCTGTGGCTCGAGTTTGCATGCCTCTGTCAACGACATGTATCTCTGCATGTGTTCATCTTCTAACCTCCTCTTCTATTTGGCAAAGTGTCTGTTCAAGGCCAATGCCATTTCTTTAACGAGGTTGTTAAAAAATAATTACTTCATAAGAAAAATTCTTGAGACTTACAGACATGTTTTATTTCTTTCATGGTTGCTTCTCATTTCTTTTCTTCCTCCTAAAATACGACCTTGGTAGGACTTTCTGTGAAGAGCTAACAATCTAACAAAAAGAACCTCCTTCATATGTATTGAAACATCCTCTTAGAACCAGCCCCTCATTTCAGAAGCATAGCTTAGCTAGGTATGGGATTTGAAGTCCTCAGTCATGTGCTCTAACACCATAAATACGCGATCCGGTTGTTCAGTGGCATTTTTGAAAAATTGGCTGTAAATATGATGGTCAACCTTTCACAGCTGATTGGTCTTTTCTCTCTGGTGGTCTTTAGGATTTTTCTCTTTAACCTACAGCTTTGCTCTAATATTTCTTAATATGAATTTACCTTCATTCATTCTCTTGGAGACTTGGAAGATCTTTTCAGTCTGAAGATTCTTATCTTAGTTTCTGGAGGTTTCCTAGACAGCACCTTTGGATCTCACCCATTATCTCTATTCCCAGAACGCAGAGACCTCTGTGCACATCTGTCTCCATTCCTCCCAACTTACCTTTCATGTTGTCCCTATTTTCAGATGTGTCTTCTGAGTTCCGCCTTCTAAAGGATTTTCTCCACTCTACCTGCAAAGTCTTGATTTTTTCAACTCTGTAAACCTTATTATTAAATGTGTATAAGCTGCTATTTTTATGGTCGTATTGATCAGTTCCAAGATCCCGGATTTTTTTGTATCTGGGTTTTTTTTGGGGGGGGCAGTTCATAAGTGTCATGCTTTTGTTTTGGAGAATCATTTCTTTTTCTGTACTTTTGAACATTTCTGACATACTGATTTTATACCCTCCTCTTGTTTTTATATTGTCAGGCACCTGTGAAGAAGCTGGTGTTCCATGGAAGGGGGCCGCTCAGGTTGGGTGCAGGACAAGATCACTGCACAAGAGGTCAACGAGGCACAAAGATCTTCCGGGATTTTCTGCATGTTTGTCAAAATCATGGAGAAGTGAAATAGGAGTCATGTTAGAGCAAGTGACAGTAAGCCAGGGGTGAAGATCTTCAAGGACAAAAGGGAGGTGACTTGAGGTGACTTGAGGTGACTTGACAGTAGGAGGGTGGGACAGAGGTGACTTAGGGAAGGGGATCCAAGGACACTGACTATAGTGGAAGCAGCAAAGCAAGGGCCACCTCCAGACGCAGTGGAAGGAGGGTTTTCCCAATGACTGCATGGGAAGAGATCCTGGTCCAATCCACGGTTGACCTGCTCCCCAGGCAGGTACCATTAGATTAAAATAGGCTGGAAATCACCTGACTCTGCTGCCCAGCCCCAGTTTTCCCCTCCTCAGTTTGCTGGCCTGCCTCTGCTGTCTCCACAGATCCCCACCATGGATTCTGCCTTTTTGCTTTTAACTGAAACTTTTACCCTTATTTCATGGAGGAAAAACAACAACAACAACCCGAGTGCAGCTCTTGCTGAATCGTCTTTCTGCTTCCTCTGAAGGTGACTGCACTTGACCAAGGCAGAAGTTTCCAAAGCATATCCCTGGGGACCACCAACATTCCCCCCGGCTATCTCCTGCAGTGACAATTTTTCTGCTACACTGGATTAATTTCTATATCAATCAAACATGCTGCTATTTCTTCCATATTAAAAATATCCTGTTTGATCTTCCATCCCCACAGCTCCTGCTGCACCTTTCTGATCCGAGTTAGAGACAACAGCATCGGAGCTGCCCATTCTGCCTCTCGATGCGCTCTTGGGAGCCTACGTCTCTTGGACACCTGACGTGGCTTAATTTGTATTTTCTATTAAGATATTATTCTTACATTGTCTCTTATTTCTTTAAACGTAGAAGCTGCCCTAGCTCTCTGTACCTACTTGAAGTCGCTGATTTAAAGTGTTTGGTCTGGTAGGTCCAAAGTCTGCCTTCCTCGGGGACATTTTCTATTGATTGTTATTGTTTGTGTTTGATTGATTGTTTTGTTTTGTTTTGTGTTTTCAACAAAGGCCTCTGGAAGAAAACTGTTCTTGCTCTGAAAACAATAAAAAACAAAACAAAACCATCCACCACCAGCATTTCCAGTGATGTCCTCCAGGGAGCCACCAGACGGTCGGATCAGTACCGTTCCCTGGGAATGGGACTTTGAAGAGGCTCCGCCTCCATTCTGCCCTTCCTGCTGACTTCCAGCCGGCCACTCCTCCAAGCCTCTGGGAAGCTGGGAAGCAGGAATAGGAACGGGCAGATTAAAGCCCCCTGTGATTTGCTATTCCTACTGACACTTGGCGGGTCTGTTTGCATAAAAGCTCTCTAGATGGAGACAAGCTGTTGGTTGATCTCCAGTTTTCTTAGAAAGTTGATTCTGGAAATTTTGTTAGTTTTTCCATGACTTTCATGAGGCAGAGAGTTTTCAGAGGCCATTACTTCGCAATTCCCACTGACCTTGAACTCGTTTCTGGCAGGATGTCATCTCCACCTCTCTGCAAAAGCTACTCCTGACAAGGTCTTCAGTGACTTTTCCTTTTTCTTAATCCCAAATGGAGTGAAGAGAGTGTTTTTGAGAAGGCATCAGGAATGAAGTGTTGGGGATTAAATCAGAGCAGGCCAAGTCCCTTACCTTTGTGAGAAGGTCACAATATCCTGGTATTTTAGGTAAATTAAAAGAATAAATATAAATAAATTTAAAAAAGAAAAAAAAATATTAACTGTAAGTCCTCATCTTATTTGATCCATTAGCAGGAATGAATCCTCAGCCTTGAAGCACTTCCAAGGTTGGCTTCTTATGCGTTTTGTTCCCCTGGTTTTCTTTTGACCACGTTGGTCATTCTTTTTCCATCTCCTTTTTGATTTTCTCTACCCAACATAACTTCTAAATGTTGGAATGGCTCATTCCCTGGCGATCATACGCCATCTCACGCCAACTATATGCTGATACTACCAAACAGAAGTCTTCACCCTGGAGCCCTGCCCTGAACTCCCATATCCTGTGAGCAATGACATACCCATCATTTCCACTTGTGTTTGAGAGGCATGTGAAATTCTGAAATATCTAAATGTGCGTAGGCTACAGACAATCTCTCTCATTTCAGGATAGATATCAATGGGGGCAGAGACCTTGAGTCATCCTTGACTTGACTTCTCTCACTTAGCACTTCGAATCCTGTAGCAAATGTGTTGGCTCTACCTTCTGACTATAACCCTAAAGCATCCAATTTTATCTCTTAGATGAATAGCCTCCTAACTGCTTCTGTCTTTGCTGTGCTAAATTTAATCTCACACATCAGCTGGGAAGATGCATTTGAAACCCAATTTACAACTTTTCCTCCTCTCCCACTAATCTTCCCTATAATTGTTCCCATCTATAGGAAAAGCCAACTCCCTCTCATTGGCTAGCCAACTATGTATGCTCTCCTGTACCCTGCACCCCATGAGACTCCCTGTCCCCCAGTCACTCAGCCTGTCCATACGGGCTGTTTTGGTCTTCCCACAGGATGAACACTGTCCCCCACTGACAGGCCATGTGGCATGCTGCTTCCCCGCCTCCAGGTCCTGTTCAATGTCACCTCCTTAGTGGATCCTTTCCTCACCACCTTAATCCCAAACCTAACCAATCTTATCCTCTTTGCTGCTGTATTTTCTCCTGAGCATGCACCACTGTCTGCAGAGCCGCAGTCTACTTATTTTTATTGAGTGTTAATTCAATAGTCAACCCCCCCGCCCCCCAGGAGGAATCCAATGGTCTGAAGAACCATAAGGTCCATGCAGAGAGAGCAGCATCCTCCCTGATAGCATGGCAGCCTCAGAAATGGAGACCTATCTGGCCTCTTGAAGTGATGTACCACCACCTTCCTTGGAGGCTGTATTCCCAGCCACGGGGTGACCATCTCAAGTGGTCTTTCACTCTTGAGCCAGGGCTCCGAAATTCCACAGATGTGCTCAGAGTTCCTTTGCTGGCTCACGTGGTAACTCTTCCTGTCCTGCTGCCCAAGAATGCATGATTTACACATCTCTTAGGGGGTGTAGATTATACGAGTGATGTATTATGCCACGAATTCCAACCCCACTCCTGTCAGTATTCATTTGGGGGTCGGATGCCACATCATAAAAATAATATGAAGGGTAACAACTAAAATTTATGGGGGTTGGTTGAAGAATAAGATTGATAACTTGTTGAAATAATAAAACACAAAGTGTTTTTCTTCTTAAGGATAAAAAGAAATTTAGTATTCACATGGGATGGAAACTAAATCATTCTCCGGTAAGTTCTCATCTAACCCATGTAGTGAAATAATGTAACAAAATGAGTGCCATCCTCAAAATTGATTATACGCTGAACTTGAACATTTCCTGACTTGCCATGGATAGTGATTCTCACTGCCCTATGGTAAATCGATGGCTTTTTAATGAAGTGATATTAAATAAATTATTATCTGAACAGCACGTAGAGTGATACTTAGTAAAGTACCATATGTGTAAGCACTTATGAATTCTAAAACACAAAGCTATGTGTTGCATTATGGATTTTATTTTTCCCATGAAAAAAAGTGTATAGTAACATCACTCTGTAACTCTGTCAATTCTTTTTGAAACATCTTACAATTTTTAATTTCCAAACAAGTGAATAGAACCATATTATATTCATATATTCATATAAGTGAATATAACTCCATAACCCACTGAAGCCACAAGTTTCTGGAATCCTTTCTTATTCTTATTATAAAAGTTGAAAAGGTTCTAAAGGCCAAAAGATGAGATGACCTCTCGGGGTGAAGCCCAAGGTGACTGGGACATTTCTTGATCTGACGTCACAAAGAGCTGTTGTGAGGGAATTTCAAACCGTGGGTCTAGGAGAGGGTGGCCGCACCTGGGCTTTGTCCACAAGTGCAGGAAGCTCTTGGTGGCCACCTGTGGGACCACCAGAGAGTCGGTGCGTTTGGTGGTTGTAGTCTGTTTTTCTTTCTTATTTTAGGTGTAGATGAACACAATAACTTTATTTTTACGTTGTGCTGAGGATCCGACCCAGGTCCTCACGCATGCTGGGTGAGCACCCTACCACTGAGCATCAGCTCCAGGCCCCACTGTGGCCTTTGTTGTGGTTGTGCTGGGAGTTGAACCCAGGGCCTTATGCATGCAACAATGTGGACTTTTGATTCTATTTTTTCTTGTTTTATTTTACTGATTTGGGCTTGTTTGTTGGTTGGTTGGTCTTGGTTTTTTGTCTGGGTTTGTTCTTTTTATTTTATTGTATTCTTAGCTAGCGTCCTTGGTTGGTATTCCTGCTTAGGATGTATATTGAGAGTTGTCACAGCAGTGTACGGCTGCAGGGTCCCAGTTTCTGCTGTGAGACCACCTTCATGGACCACGATGAGGCCCTGAGGGACATCAGGCAGGGTGGCTATGACCAGGTGAAACTAGCCCACTGTCTCCTCACAGGGACCAAAGTGGCAGTGGAAGTCCTGCTAAAGGTAGAGCTGAACAGTCCCTAAAGGCTAAAATAAGACACATTACAGGAAAAATTATAAACACCCTAATGAACCACATGCAGTCTACTCTGAATATATAATAATGATTTTGTTCATCAAATTCTATAAATATAAAAAGGATAACACCACTAGACCAAGGAGCGTTTGCCCCAGGAGTGTGAGCTTGGCCACAGAACGTCACTGGCGTTCTGATCCCGTACCTGCCGGTGTCAGGGTGTCGTGACTATGACATACCACACCCTCATCTTCCCTGAGGATCCGTTACTTCCTTCCAATGACCCACAGCTATGTGACAAAATACCCCACAGGTTCATGGCTCAGAGCATCCATTTGACTTAATAATTCATTTTAAGGAGGTTTTTGATTTGCTCAGTTTTGTGGGTCAGGAATCTGAGGGCAGAGCTCAAGTGGGAAGTTTATTTCTGAGCTGCACAATGTCAACAGGGAGGCTGGGGCCAAGCCTTTCCCTCCCAGACGGCCTCTTCCCTCACGTCTGGATGGGCGTTGGCCCTTGACAGGAGCTGCCTCTCTCCGAGGTGTCTTCACACGGCGTGGGTTTTAGGATGTCACACCCCCACGTGCTGCTCCAGGGAGCAAGCCCACAGCCGCTGGTCTTCAAGGACCTCCCACCTCTCACTCTGTCTTGGTAAAGGCCACCAGAGACCTGCTCAGATCTGGGGTGAAGGAAGAGGATACCACACCTAAAGGAGAAACGGCAGAGATTCTGTGCCATCTTTAAAACACCACGTGCACCCTCCTTTCCAGCTCAGACCCGGCAGATGGTCCCTGCAAAGAGGGAGGTGGAAGAAGGGTCCTCCTGCCATCAACAAGAATTCACATCATGTTCACAAACACACACCTGGAGTGGCCTTGGAAACTTAGAGAGACCTAGCAACTTGCCAAAAGGACGTGGGGACTCCAGCTGTGCACATTGTTGCAGGGAAGGGGGGGATGTGGTTGATTTTCTTGTGATTTTCCTTCTGACATTTTGCCGTGGTGACACTGATTCTCTTTTGGTCTGGTCTTCTCCAGTTCCCAATTCAGGGGTTGCTTCTTATTCAAATAAACTCTTTAATAGTGTACTCTGCCTCCAATTTTTCTTTCACAGTGGCTAAAGGGAAAGTTTGTGTGCTATGTATATTTCCACACCATAATCAGATTGGAAAAGAGAACTATGGCGCCCAATCTTATCACATCCCACAGGTGTGTTCAGGATGCGAGCCTTGGGTCAGTTCACCCAGAATCTAGCGGCAGCACAATGGCCTCTTTGAGCTTGAAAGTACCGAATGGAGATGGATTTTGTCAGCCAATCAGCTGCCTCAGGATTACAGACCTATATGAACAGGTGTAGCTCACGAGGGAGGCAGAGAGGAGTTAGGGAAACCTCCCACATGGCAGACACCAGTCCTAGCATGAGTGCACGGAGGTGAGGCTGAACACAGCTGGTCCCCTGCCCTCCACGCCTCTCACGGTCCACCTTCCTACCATTAAACTGGTTTGGTTTTTGTTTTCCTGATCTCCTCCCCTACACTGCAGTCAGACTAGCCTGGCCCACTTTGAGTCTTAACTTGTGAAGGAAAGTCTGCTGGGGAGAGGGGCATTCTGGAACATCCTTTGGTTGCTGTCATGCCTGGATGTGAAGCCTTTTCCTAAACCTGTTACCTTGCTTGCCAGAATGCCACACTGACAAAGCAAAAGGAGAGAAAGGTCCCCAGTCCATGGCGACAGCTGAGCCAGGATCAGCCAGACCCGGAGCCTCACTGACTCCCCATGCCAGGTATCATCATCATTTAACTAGTTGAGCTATGAGGCCTGCTTCTTGTAGCTGAGGGTATTCTAATGGATATCATTCTGGTTTGGATCTGGAAAGCTCCCCACAGTTCCATGCACTGAAGGTTTGCTTCCCAGCCTGTGGGCTATTGGGAGGTGGTAGAACCTTTAGGAGAGAAGGCAGAGTGGGAGGAAGTTTAGTCATTGGGGTTGTGCCCTTGAAGTGGACACTGTAGGATCCAATCCCTTCCCCTCTCTCTCTCTATTGCTTCCTGATCACCATAAAGTAAACAGTTTTGTTCCACCATGGGCTCCTGCCAGGAGGTACTGCTTTGTCCCAGGTCAACAAGCACTAAAGCAAGACCGGGGATATAGCTCAGTTGGTAGAGTGCTTGCCTTGCATGTTTAAGGCCCTGGGTTCAATCCTCAGCACCACCAAATAGATAAATAGATAAATGAAGCAACACAGCCAACCAACCGTGGATCAGAATTGTGATCCAGTTCAACTGTTTCTTCTCCTTTTAAGTTGATCCTCTCAGGTGTTTTGCCCAGTGACAGAAGGCAGACTAAGCCACCTTACTTTTACAGAAAACTCACTGCTGGTTCACAAAGCAAGTCGAGTGACCGTTGCATGTGGGCATGTGTCGCAAAAACCCACGATGAAGGGAAGTTCCTCCATCACCATGATGTGGGGATGTTAGGTAAAAGGTCCAGAAAATGCCACCCCAAAACGTGTGGCTTTGGTATAGGGGTTTCTTTGAACTGAAGGAACCTCAGAGCAGAGGCTGGATGGGTTCTGCCTCCTCCTTTCTACCTGAAACCAAGTCATAAAGTTTCTCACGAGAAAGGTTCCCCCGCCGTTGCGGGAAGAGACGAGCCTTCTCAGAGGACACTGGCGGTTGATGCTGAATGTACAAAAAGCTTAAGAAAATCCTTCTCGTCTCACATGAGTTTCCCACGTTTGGTTCTTCGTCACTGCCTCACAGTTGGCTGCCCTGAGCCCAGCTCTTGGGGACAAGGGTGTTAAGGTTTGGCGTCTAACGGCTTCTTTGGGTCTCTGTGTTCTGTCAAAGATGCCCACGGGGATGGAAAGATGAGGAGTGTGCGTGCTTCTCTCCTTTAACCTATGTCAGTTTAATTCTCAGGCCAGCGGCAAAACCCAAGTAGCTAGAAGGAATTTTCCTCTCCCCTACGTGGGTGAGCAAAGCAGAAATCATGAGAGCGCTGAAAAATAGAAGCAATGCTCAGAAGGTTTCCTCTTTACACATGAATAAAACGAGTGTACGTGAAGCGAGAAACAAAAGGCTCGCTACAGAAAACCTGACTCCCCCAAAGGAAAGGCTTCAGGTAGAAAATGAAAATCCTTGTTCGTCTTCCCGATGGCTGCCACTCTGGCTGGAGTGAGATGGAATCTTGGAGTGGTTTTGATTTGCATTTCTCTGATTGCTAGGGATGATGAACATTTTCTCATATATTTGCTGATTGATTGTATGTTCTCTTCTGAAAAGTGTCTGTTCCGGTCCTTGGTTCATTTGTTGACTGGGTTATTTGGTTTTTTTTGGTATTTAGCTTTTTGAGTTCTTTATATACCCTAGAGATTAGTGCTCTATCTGATTTGTGAGAGGTAAAAATAACAATAAGTGTTGGCGAGGATGTGGGGAAAAAGGCACACTCGTACATTGCTGGTGGGACTGCAAATAGGTGCAGCCAATTTGGAAAGCAAGAAATCTATCTCCATAGATTCCTTGGAAAATTGGGAATGGAACCACCATTTGACCCAGCCATCCTCTCCTTGGTCTATACCCAAAGGACTTAAAACAGCTTACTACAGGGACACAGCCACATCAATGTTTACAGCAGCACAACTCACAATAGCTTAACTGTGGAGCCAACCTAGATGTCCTTCAGTAGAAGAATGGATAAAAAAGTGTGGCATTTATACACAATGGACTATTACAATAAAAGAGAATAAAATTATGGCATTTGCAGGTAAATAGATGGAGTTAGAGAAGATAATGCTAAGTGAAGTTAATCAATCCCCAAAAAACAAATGCTGAATATTTTCTCTGATGAAGGAGGCTGATTCATAGTGGGGTAGAGAGGGGGAGCATGAGAGGAATAGACAAACTCTAGGAAGGGCAGAGGGGTGGGAGGAGAAGGGAGGAGGCATGAGGTTAGCAAGGATGGTGGAATATGATGGACATCATGAAGGTATGAACTGGTGTGAATATACTATGTATACAACCAGAGATATGAAAAATTGTGTTTATATGTGTTAATATGAATTGTAATGCATTCCATTGTCATGTATAAATTTAAAAAATTAATAATAAAATACATTACCAGGCTACCTTCTAAGCATTTTAACCACTAATCCAAGTTCCCAATTACCTTAAAAAACTTTAGACTGTTTTGAGTATCACAAAAGTAATAAGGGTTCATGAAAACCCTATAGAATATAGATGATAAAAACCAAAATATGTCCTCCCCAGATCCCCCAATTTGCTTTTCTTTCTTAAGTAAAATCTTTGTTTCTCGTGATGTCATCTAAAGTTTTTTTTTCTCAGTTAAAATCATAGACACTCGATTCTCATTATTTGTGGATTCTGATTTTGCAAGTCCACCTGTTCACTAATATTTACTTGAAACCCCAAAATCAATAGTTCATGGTGCTTTTGTGGACACTCAACACAGTTGCAAAAAGTCTGAGACCCCTGACATGCACGTGTCTCGCTGAGGTAGAGCAAGGCGACACTGTACCTCCTTGTTTCAGCTTGCAGACTGTGAACAGGTAGGTTTTGAATTTTTGTGCCTTTGCAGGCAATTTCCCTGGTTAAAAGGACTCCTAAGTGAAGAGCTTTGAACTTGCCATCCTCCTGTCTCAGCCTCCTAATTTCCTAGCTTTTGCATTACTGACCACCATCTTCAGTCATTGTTCAGTCGATAACTCAAACTTTCCAGTGAAATCCTCAATTTCACACATTTGCATAATTTACATACAAATTATACAGCCTCAGAGATTTCTAGCAAAATTGCTCTGACTTCACTTTTTTTTTTCCCCATCAGGAGCTCCTAGTTATGTTGAAACAGTATGACTTTAATCTAAGGATCATTATTATTTATATTGGTCAGGGTTCTTATATATTTAAATTTTTTTTCAAGTTTCCATTGTTCATGTGAAGGGCTCTAATATGCAGGATTAGGTGCTCACAGAGCTAAGGAAAAGTGGGGAATAAAGGTGGGTAGGGGGGTGAAGTATCAATCCACTGAAAACCCAGATTCCCAGAAAGTTGCCTCAATTCTTGAGAATCATTGGAAACTTGTAAGCCGACACGATTCCAGAACTATTCAGGGAAGAATGTCTGGGACCTGAGGTTCCTGGCTCTCGGGCATCGCCAGAGCCACAGATGGGGTGTTGGTGGAGCGGCTGATAGGAGAGCCTGGCCCTGGCTGGTCTCCCTCTGTCATCTCTGCTTCCTTCCAAGTCTCTGGGTGCGTTCCTCCTGATCTTTCTCTTTTCATGAATTTCCAGTGTGTTCTAAAGACACAAGCCTCGGGAGACTTCCTGTGTGTTTCTCAGCAGATTTCCCAAAGTCAGTCCTCTTTCCTGAAGGTACGACTGGGTAACAACAGGGGTCAGCAGGACAGGGACCCCATGGTCGGTGATGGAGAGCTTCATTCAGTGGGCATCGGGTGCCCCAAGTGCACACCGAGTTGTCCCTAGGTATCAGAGGCAGCTGAAGGGGATCATTTCCAGGACTCCCCAGAAAACCAGAGTCCATGGGTGCTCAAGTCGCTGATATAAATGATACACGCACATCCTCCTGTACACTTCAGATCACCTCTAGGTTACATAGAACACAGTGTAAATGCTACGCAACGAGCTGTTCTGATGTATTCTTTAGGGAATAAAGACAAGGGGAAAGTTCATACATGTTCAGTATAAACACTATTCTTTTTCCCAATTTTTTCCTTTTTTTAAGAAAAAAACACATGTTTTTAGTTGCAGGTGGACACGATATCTTTGTTTCATTTGTTTATTTTTTTTTCATGTGGTGCCAGGGGTTAAACCCAGTGCCTCACACCTGTTAGGCAAGCACTCTACCCCTGAGCCACAAGCCTGGCCCTTTCCCAAATATTCTCCGTGTGCCGTTGGCTGAATCCATGGACACAGAAGGTCAACTCTACTTTTCTCCTAATAGAACGAGGTGAGTTACCTTTTCTCTCTTTTTTTTTCTGTCAGTTCAAAATTACCTCATTCTCTCCCTTGTCTCTCCAAGAAAAAAACATGCATACAATTAGGAGTGCTCTTCAGTTTAGCCTTTAGAAAGGTGGCCCCTGCCACCTTCTTGTTTGAGATTAGGCAAATTGTTGATTCTTTGATAAGGCCATTTGCTGTTTTTTAGCAAGTCAATGGGCTTCTTAATTTAAAATGGACTTGTTAATTTAAAAATGCTTTCAATTACATGTTCATTTAAATGTTAATTTAAAAGAAATTTCTGCTCTTTTATAGGGGATTAATATCCAGAATAAATAAAGAACTAAAAAAAAAAAAAAAAAACTTAACACCAAGTGAAAGACCCCCGTTTCCCTGTCCAAGGAGAATCACACGAAACACTGGCTGCAAAAGCAAGAGGGGTTTATTGAGACACAGGCGCCTGCGGGTGCCCAGCAGAACCTCAGTCGGAGCTTTGGTGAGCTGGCACACCGGGCTTGGGGATACAGAGATTTTTATAGGGTAAAGGGGCAGTTTAAACAATAGGTTAATTTTAAACCCAGCATATAGGCTACCTAAAGGGCAAAGTTGTTTTTCACTGTATGTTACTGAAAAAGAACCACATAAAAGCTACATATTTGCACTCTGGTCCTCCTGTCCCTGCTCATTCAGGCATGCCTTGGGACCTGGTCCTTTGTCCTTTCCCAACCAGTTACACCTAACTAATGATCTGAAAAACACCTCTGGTGCCTGCCTAGGTTTGTGACATGCCTCGGTGGTTTTGCAACTAGGCCTGACGTTGTTGGGCTGGGGTCTTTCACAAGAAAGAGAAAAAAAAATCAAAATAACCCAATTAATTAAACGGGCAAAGGAACTAAACAGACACTTCTCAAATGAAGAAATACAAATATATGAAAAAATGTTCAACATCTCTAGCAATCAGGGAAATGCAAGTCAAACTTACACTGAGAATTCATTTCACTCTCGTCAGATTGGAAGTTATCAAGAATACAAATAATAAAAATAAATGCTGGTGAGGATGTGTGTGGGGGGAATGTATGCACACTCATACATTGTTGGTGGGACTGCAAATTAGTTCAGCCACTCTGGAAAGCAGTATAGAGATTCCTCAAAAACTAGAAATGAAACTTCCATACGGCCTTGTTATCCCACTTCTCAGTAATTTATTTTCCAAAAGAATTAAAATCAGCCTACTACAGTGACACAGGCCCATCAATGTTTATGGCAGCACAATTCACAATAGCCAAGTGATGGAACCAGCCCACATGCCCACCAAAGATGAATGGGTAGAGAAGATGTGGCCTGTATACACAATGGAGTTTTACTCCGCCAAAAGGAAGAATGAAATATGGCACTGGCTGGAAGTGGAGACCATCATGCTAAGCCAGACTCAGAAAGTTCAGGGTCGAATGGTTCCTCTCATATGCTAGACCAAAATAAGGCAAAAAGAAGGCGTGAGAATCCCAGGAAAATCAGAGAGACCAGGGGAGTAGAGAAAGGGAGTAGAGGAGGAATGGGAAGAGGGAGGCTCAGAGAAGGGAAACTGACCAAGCTCTCCTGTGTACATAGGTGAACTGTCTTCACGTATACCTATAAAGCACTAATTAAAAAAAAAACTATCAGTAAGTAGAAAGAAGACCCGTAGAGGAGAGGAAACACGGGAAGGGAGGAGGGAAGGGAAAAGGGAAGTACTGGGGAGTAAACCAACGCAGATTATATTCCATGCTCACGTAATTGTGCCAAATGAACTCCAGCATTAGGTATGACTATAAGACACTGACACAAATAAGTAAATAAGTGGGCTTTCTCTCAATGGAATGTTGTAGGGGAAGACAGACTGTATTTCAGGACGCCATCTTGAAGTGGGACCTGGGACAGTTGATTTTATGTGTCCACTGTCTGAGCCACATGGTGGCCAGCTAGCTGGTCAGACATGATTTCTGGGAGCATCTGCTCAGACGTTTTCAAAAGAGACTCATACTTGAACTGGTGGACTACGTAAAGTGGATCCGCCTTCCCACGTGGGTGGGCATCGTCCAATTCATTCAGGGCCAGAATAGGAAAAAATATTCATGGAGGGAGGTTGATTTCATTTGGGGCCTGAGCTGGGACATTGCTGTCCTCCTCTCTGTGCTCCTGGTTCTGAGGGTCCAGACTGGAACGGGAATCTAGACCATGGGTTCCCCAGTTCTAGGCCTTTGAACTACCTCCTGGCCTTCCAGGGCTTCCATCATAGACAACAGACGATCCTCCATGACTGCCAGAGTCAATACCTTAAATAAATTCCTGTGTGTGGAGGGGAGGGGGTTTAAATAGACGTTACTCCAGAAAACTCTAAAACAGGACCCTCAAGTACATCTACAAGTATGTCCATTTCTTCAATCCTTCTACTTATCATATCAACCTAGGGGAAAACAGAAAAAAATATGAGTAGTGTGTGTGTGTGTGTGTGTGTGTGTGTGTGCGCGCGCGCACACACATATTATGTATACTCTTGATTGTTAGCACTGAAGATTTCACTTGAAAGTTTGAATTATTGATTGAACATAAAAATGGCATAATGGTATCATATGACATGACATATTATGGCATATATATGAGTTAATTTGCTCAGGGATGAAGTTGTTATCAGAATTTTCTCAGGAAAAAACAAGAAAAGGCTCTTGTTTTATTGTCTTATCTGGGAACATCTGGAAAGCATTGTCGTTACTAACTCACTCCTTTTGTACTATTTTCCTAGGAAATAAAAAAGAATAAGAAAATACTAAATAACAATGTTTTCTTTGTGGGGCTGAATATCTCTCCCGATTATAGACATATTTAACCATATATATACATATATATATATATATATTTATATATAAAATATATATATTATACCTCTTATCATTGAGCAAACCAGAATACCAGAATTGTGACTGCATACTACTGCTATTACTATATACTATGATGGGTTTTTGAATATAATAATTACAATTGTTAATACCAAGTGGGTACCTCCCATATGTGCAATAGGTTTCAGGATACAGGGTTTACAACATTTAAATGTGGTTCCTGCATGCGGAGAGGGTATGGTCTAGTTGGAGAGCGTATACTAATGGTCCTGACACAGACTGTGCAACAATCAGGCTCGGAGCTTTGGGTTACTAAGCCTACAGATGCATTTAGCCTGGCCCTTAGAGATCAATTTTGTTTAAAATGTGGAATTGGGATGTGAGGGATGGATTAGTTACCTATTGCTGTGTAAAAAACGATTCTAAGACTTACTGGCTTACACCAATGGGCTGAGAAACAGGTGCAGCCTGGCTGCGTATCTGGTCCAGGCTCTGTCACGAGGCTGCAGCCAAGGTGCCAGCCAGGCTGGGGTCTCTCCATTCCAGGCCCTCGCATGTGGTTCTCGGTGGGTTTTGGATCCTCGAAGTTTGAGGTACTGAAAGCTGTCTATCTTACTTGCTCTTAGGTGGTGGACACACTCAGGGCCTGGTCACAGCTCCATTCCTTGCTTCTTCGAAGCCACAGGAGGGCTGGGGCGACAGCTCAGTGATAGTGTGTGCTTAGTTTGCACAAGGTCCTGGGTTTGGTCCTTGGCATCACCAAAGGATTTTTGTCCAAAGCCATTAAGTGAGAGAACCTGCTAGAGAGATGGAAGTTACTGACTTACTAACTTAGCCCTGGGTGTGGCATGGGTGTGAAATCACCCCGAAGGAGACAATCACACAAAGACCCTTAAAGCCAGGCACTCTTCGTGACAACTCAGCATCTCTTCAACAAGCACATATCCTAAGGAAATAAGGGGGGATCGGATGGGGACATCTTTAACCTCCTGAAGGTCTTTAACCTCTCTGAAGGCGTAATGCAATGATTGGATCCTGTTTTTACCATTATTATTCTTTCCCATCAAAACAGGTTTGAGGGAGGCACATGCCACATATGGCGTGAAAACCCACTCACCACACAAAATGATTGGAATCCTGATTATACGGGGTGTGTGTGTGTACTGGGGACTGAACCCAGGGAACTTAACCACTGAGCCCATCCCCAACCCTTTTTATGTTTTATTTTGAGACAGGGTCTCGCTAAGTTGCTGAGGCTGCTTTGAACTTGGGATCCTCCTGCCTCAGCTTCCCGAGCTGCTGGGATGACAGGTGTGCACCACCATGTGTGCCTAGGATCTTGGTTTGTAAAAAGAAGATATTTGGAGTGAACAACTGGGGAACTAAATATGGACTGGGCATTAAACCATATTTGGGAAACAGTAAATATATTAGGTAGGATGATGGTGTCATGGTTACACAGGGGAAATAGGGCATTCAGAGTTTCCATGTCTAAGGATGCAACTATTCTTGGGTGGAAAAAAATACGTGGGGGAGGAAAAAAACCTAACCCATTCTGGAAGTTCTAAAAAGCAAAACTAAAATTTATCATGCATCAGATACTGCAGGGAGCCCTCAGAAATGCAGCCATGAGCTGTGGCCTTCCGCCACTTCACAGGTCCTCATCTCCCCGGCACCCGGGTGAGCACGTGCCCGTGGCATCTCCTCTGTGTACGCAGATGGCCGCTCTGCACGGAGGACACACAGCCTCTTGTCATCATTCTCCGGACAGCAGAACACGATAACTGTACATTTCCACCGCCTCCCGGATCTCCAGTGACCTAGAGACGATGTAAAGTCACGGGAGCAGGCTCCTTTTGTGTCGGGGTCACCTGCAGGGAGATCCTGGGGCCACTGCACTGTGGTCACTGAGCAAGGGCTGTGCCTCGTGTTTTGGAAACATACAGCGGTCAGGGGTGGAGGGCCACGTTACAGTGGTTCCCACGGTATTAACGTCGTCTGCTGGGGAGACACAACAGAGCACAGGACAAGACCTGGGAACAGGACACTGCCGTCCAGGGGCTGGAAGTCCTAAAATGACCTTTCCTGCTCCCGATCCGTCCTCCCCCTCGTGCTGGCGGCTGTGCCCTCGGAGCCTCTGTCCATCGTTTCTGGATGAGCGGAGAGTGTCCAGGGGCCCTGGCTTCCCGGGGACCACAGTGACCCCCAGGGAGGCTGCCTTGGCCATAAGTCCAGGGGCCTGGTGTCCGCAGGTCCGCGGCTCCCGTGCCTTCAGGGCCAGGACCCCTCGGCCCGGGCCCTCCGCCCCTGCCCCTCCGCCCCCGGCCCCCCCCTCGACCCCTGCCCCTCGACCCCCCCGGCCCCTCCGCCCCCGGCCCCTCCGCCCCCTGCCCCTCGGCCCCCGGCCCCTCCGCCCCCCCCACCCCGCCCCTCCGCCCCCCGGCCCCTCCCCGCCCCTCGACCCCCACCCCGCCCCTCGACCCCTGCCCCTCCACCCCCGGCCCCTCGCCCCCCGCCCCTCGCCCCCGGCCCCTCGCCCCCCCCTCCGCCTCGGCGCCGTGGACCTCAGACTCACCCTCGGCCCGGGCGGTGCCAGTGACCCCAGCAGCCGTCGCTAGAAGAAGACTCGGAACAGGGCAGCTCAGCTCTCTTTCCAGGGACTTCCCCGGACGCCTCTGCGGTCAGGACGGGGTCATCTGCCCGAGGGGCTCTCTGCCTCCCCCCAGGAGCCGGCCAGGGGTCGGGGGTCAGAGGTCGGAGGTGCTGCGGGAAAGCTCACCTGCTGGAAAGTTAGAGCAAAGCTTCCCTTAGGGCGGGAGGGAGGCGGGAGACCAGGTCGGCTACTGCGCCACCGGGGCGTCTCCCTGCCCCACCCGGGGCGCCGCCCTTCACCCCGGTCGGGGCTGCTGGGGTACAGTCTCTGCCACTGGCCAGTAGAATTAGGGCCGGCGAAGGGGAAGACTACAACTGGATCCGACTCAGGTTGGATACTAGGTTTTGAAAATGAACCCCCAGACTTGTTATTCCTCGCAGGGGCTACGAATTGGGTTCTAAAGAAGTTAACAGAACTTACCTCCATCCATTTCCTACAATACCTAAATGTAGATATTTATAAAAGCAGACTACTTCTGCGGGGATCTCAATGAAAATGACAGTAAAACAGAAAATTGAAAAAAAAATTTGATTTAAAAAGTTGACTTTCCTGGGTGTGGAGATACATGTCTGTAATGCCAACAACTTCAGAGGCTGAGGCAGGAGGATCACAAGTTGGAGGCCAGACTCTATAACTTAGCAAGATCCTGTCTCAAAATTAAAAATCTTACAGGGCTGGGGGTGTGACCTAGCAGGTAAGTGCTCTTGGGTTCAATTGTCAGTACAAAAAAAAAAAAAAAAAAAGAAGAAGAAGGAGGAGGAGGAGGAGGACAAAATAATTGACTTTAATATAAAATATTAAATTCCTTCTATAAACATCTAACAAGTTGTTGATTACAGAACTACACACCAGGCACTGGACCAAAAACCCAGGTAACAAAATTGAATAGAAATGTCCCATGTCTCCATAAAGTTTATAATATGATACTAGAAATGAGCCTGTAAATCAATTTCATGTAGGAAAGATCCTACAAAAGAAGCGATCGCTAGCCTGGGGATTCAGAATTGTTCCTGAGACATGTTCAGTGCACCAGTTAAAAGAGAAGAAACAGCACAAGGAAATGCACAGGATGAATAAGGCAGTTGGCACCCCAGGGAGCTACAGACCCGGATCTCCTGCCTTAGCTGGTATGGAGTTGTGTGTTCCTAGAAGAATCTCCTTTTTTTTTTGGCTTTGCAGAAAATGTGCAAGACTTGAAGTCACATGTCTTCTGGGCACTGCTCCTGCTGATGAACGGTGTGGATGCGGTTGGAAACTTGACTCACGGAGCCCCTTTATGTATCACTAGGACCTTAGACATCTCAAATCCCATAAACATAGCACGAGCTCTGGGCACTGTTCCTTAACTGCAGAGTCACATAGTGGCTGGAAGGACCCCCAGCTGCTAGCATTTGATTTTTTTTTTTTTTCTGAACCAGCCAGACACATCTTACTATGGCAGATTTGTACCTGAGAGTCCTGGCACTATGGTGGCATACAAGTTCTGCTGCCGTCTACAAGGTCTTGCCAAACTGGGAAGGAAAACTCTGGATTCAGTGTGTGGGGGTTTCCCAGGACTGCGCCTGCTTCCCATTGACAGGCAGCATCAAAACAAGCCATTAACAGAAGGAAAGGATCCTCCATCAGGAGAGATTGCAAGAACCTGGCATCTGCCAAGTTGGGGGAGAGTGGGGGAGGGAGGGTCACACCATGTCACAGCACTTTCATTCAAAACAAATTAAACAAAAAAAGAAAAGAAAGAAATCCTTCACCTCTCCTTTTTTGGTCACTTAAACTTTTTGCTGGTGGCTTTAAAAATGTCTTTTCTTCCATGACATTACAGGAAAGGCACTCTTGGAGCTGCAGTGTAGTTATAAATGACTCTGCCACAACTGTTTTTTATTTCCATTTTGTTTCACTGACTGAGAATGTAAATTGAACTTTCGTGTATTGTGCTTTGTTCTGCCTCTCCGTGTGGAAATGTGTTCTGAATTAGAGTCCACGACTCAACCAGAGCAGCCCCAAATATTGCCCTGCAGCTTTTGAACAGCCTGAGAGCCAAGAAAAGACAGAATGCGGTTTTATGAGCCCCAGATGGTGTGGTGGGTGTCACGGATGTCTTTATGAGCAGGGGTCACGGGTTCAGGTTCCATCTGGAAGGGTCTCAGCCACTTCATATCTAAGGAGGAAAGCCGGGCTCTGGGCAGAAGACCAGGCCACCTGCAGGGAAGAGCCTTTCCCAGGCGGCTGCTGAGATCCCTGCCCAGCCCTGCCTCTGCCTCAGAGCAAAACAGTGTCGTGCACTATCTCCCCTCCATCTTCTGTCTCCATCAGCTTTAATTCTTTGTGTGTGTGTGTGTGTGTGTGTGTGTGTGTGTGTGTGTGAAGGTTCTTGAATTAGCTCTTTTCCTTGCTTGTTGTTGGCAAACCTAGACTGTCTTCTCATTGACTCACTCCTGACGCTGATACGGACTTTTGTATTTTCTGGTCACCCCTATACAGTAAGCTTTGGGGAAGGAACAACATCAAGACGTTTCTGGACTTTTCTTCTCAGCAGAGTGGACATGAATCTAGACCCAGCGATGCCATCTGAGCTGGTTTCTGGATATACTGATATAATGAGGCCATCACGGCTTTAAGCACACACCAGTAATTCATGTACTTCTTTTCTTTTTTATCTTTCTTTCTTTCTTTCTTTCTTTCTTTTTTGTACCAGGGATTGAACCCAGGGGCGCTTAACCGCTGAGCCACATCCCCAGCCTTTTTAAACTTTATGTAGAGGCAGAGTCTCACTGAGTTGCTTAGGGCCTGGCTCTAAACTTGCAATCCCCCTGCCTCAGCCTCCCAAGGACTGGGATTATAGGCCTATGCCACTGCACCTGGATTCCTTTCATTTTTTAATTTAAAAAATTAACTAGGATAAAATACGCCTCATTAGAGGTTTATCATCTTGACCGTTTTTAGGAATGCAGGTCGGGGGCATGAAGCACGTTCACATTGTGGCTGCCACTCCCTTCCGCCCACAGAACTCTTTTTGTTTTCGGGGGTGGGGACTGGGGATTGAACTCAGGGGGACTCGGTCACTGGGTCACATCCCCAGCACTCTTTTGTATTTTTTTTTTTTTTATATACAGACATGGTCTCACTGAGTTGCTTAACAACTCAGCCTTTTGCTGAAGCAGGCATTGAACTCGAGATCCTCCTGCCTCAGCCTCTCGATCTGCTGGGATGACAGGCGTGCACCACCATGCCTAGGCGCAGAATTCTTTTAATCTTGCAAAACCAAAACTCTGTTCCCGTCAAACATTGACTCCTCATTCACAACCACACCCAGCTCCCAGCCTGGTGGTCTCTATTCATGTACTCTTGCTAGACTTCTTTTTTATGTGCTAAGAATTTTATGTCCTTTCTTAGCATTCTGAACTCAGCCCATGTAAAGAAGAAATGTTTTCGTTTTCCTTTATCATTCCTAGATCCATTGTTTGGGGTCCTGTGAATCAGACTAAAAAAAACCAGATTAACAAGAGAAAAAAATGTGTATTAACTAACGCGTGCATCGCACAAGCACTGGGAGAACTCAGCAAAGAGAATCTCAAAGGGGTGGTTGAACTTGAGCTGTTTTTAGCATTTTTTAAAAAATATTTTTTAAGTTGTTGTTGGACACAATACCTTTATTTTACTTGTTTATTTTATGTGGTACTGAGGATCGAGCCTAGTGCTTGCACGTGCTAGGTGAGCACCCCACCGCTGAGCCACAACCCCAGTCCCCTTTTTTAGCATTTTAATAAAGATCAACAAATTTGTAGATAAGTGACAAGACTATCAAAAAGGACAGTTTCGAGGGGCTGCAAACTGTGGAAAGGTACATATATGGGCCAAGTGGAAGGTAAGGCTGGTTAGTTGGCAAAGTTACTTTGAAGATCCTTCTGGTATCTTCTCTGGGCTGTGCAGGGTTGTCTCTGCTGATTAACTTCAGTCCTTCCTGGAGGAGAGCTCTGCTCTCCTGGGGAGGATTGTCCTGCCATCCTTCACTTCCGATGGTGGATTTCTGTTCCCTGGTTCCAGCCTACGTAAGGGAAGAGAAAATCATTCTGATGGGTTTGGGGAGGAGAAGCGGAGGGACGCTGAAGTGCTGGGCTCTCCAAGACGTCCTCTTCGAGTTCTCCTGCCATTCCTGGGGTCTGAGCTTGCTCAGACCTGCTTCAGAGGATCTTGAGAGGATCTTGGGGGTGGGGCGGGGGAATGAGAAAGGGAATAAAAACATTAGAAAGTAGAAAATTAGCCGTAACACAAATGAAATTGACATTTGATTGCAATCTGTCTCATTTGTCAATTTCCAAACTCAGGAAAAGAAGAGGTGTCCTGTGCTGATCCTGCCCGATATAAACACAAGCTCCGGAGGCTTGGGATGCCTTAAACTGTAAGTGGTGGAACTGCACAGGAGGGAGAACTTTCCCTTTACCCTTTGATGGTTTGATCATTGAATCTGTAGATGGACAGTAGACAGATTAGCAGGAGAAAAGGGTTGCAGATTTATAATGTGCATCGCATGAAGGCAGAGTGCATAATCCAATTCCCAGTGAGAGTTAGAAGATCAGATGCCTTCTTGGTGGGAAGTGGGCCACGTAGGGGAGGGGAGATGATTTGGGGAGATATAAAAGTGCCCTCAGAAGAACAGGAGACAGTGTGAGTGTGGTGTTCAGCCTACTCTCTGCCTCCCGGGTTGATGAGATTTCTGGGGCAGGGAACCCATGATAGTGGAGTCCCCGTGAAAGGGTCCTCTGTCGGCAGATCAGGGGAGCCCAGAGAAAGCCCCCCCTTGCATTTGCTGCTCCCCAAGTACCCTCAGATTGAAGTTCAAAGCCGCACATTTGGGGTGGCATTTCCTGAACTCCTTCAAACGCATTTCCGTCCGCCCGCTCTCATCTCTTTGAAGATCCCTTAATTTAAGTCATACTTTTGTTCCATATACCAGCACTTGGTGAACAAGAGCTGCTCTCTTGTTAGGAATTACCAACATCTTCCCATTTTGCACAGAATGGAATAAATCAATCTCCACCTCCATTCTCCCAGGGGCTGCTATGGTTTCCCTCTTGGAAGCAGCCAGATTACAGACCAGACGTAGCAGTTGGAGAGCAACTACCTGTGGGACTTTGGGTGGGAGCTCAAGTGGGAAGGATCCATCATCCATGGGGCCATTGTTTCTCTCCTTTATTTAAAAAAAAAAATTTTTTTTTTTTTTGTTTGCTGGGGCTGGAACCCAGGACCTCACACGTGCTAAGCCTGTGCTGTACCACTGAGCTACACCCTCAGCTCCCCTTTGATATTTTTTATGTTGAAATAATTTAGATGTATAAAAATGTGGTTCAAGTGGGACCAAGATGTGCACCTTCACCCAGCCTCTCCGGTGTTAATACCTTTCAAAACCACAGCAATAGGATCAAACCCAGGAAATTAGCATTGATGCAGAGCTACTAACCAAACAGGCAGGTCGCATTACACACACTGGGGTGTGTCCCCCTGGGCACTATGCGTGCCCCAGGAGAGCAACCAGTACATCTTATTCTTGGAGATGTTAAGCTTGACAGCTTGGTGGTTGTGTCTGCCGAGTTTCCCCACAGAGCGACATCACTATCAAGAAGGGAAGCTACTTTAAGTCAATGAAAATGTCCTGTGTCTCCTCAAACTTTTCCTCACCAATTTTAGTATCCACCAGTGGGTTTTGCTGATAGCCGTTTTTACTGTGGTAATTGCCCGGAGAGATTTCTCCGCCCTCATTTCTCCTACCTTTGTTAATGGGAATTGATTTATTAGAGAGAGTCACCCCTGCTCCCCCATTTGTTTATGCACGTATTCCAGTTTTTGCTTAGCCCAGTATGAACGCGTGCCTCTTCATTCTATTCTCAGGGTGCTACCTCACTGCTCTCGTTATTTGTTCTGTTGCCCGGGTTGGCATCCACTGAGACTGATGCTTCTGCTGGTGCCGGCGACTGGGTGCCAATCAGACCTCCGCTCAGATGCTGGCTCCATTCAGAGTCTGTGTCACTGTTCCATGGAAAAGTCACTGCAGTGTTTTTCTGGGATCTTAATGTAATATCCTACTAATTTGTCTCAATTTAATAATTGGGCTTGTAAGTCATAAAAAATTTGTTGTTCATGGGAGTTTTTTTTTAAAAAAAAATTAGTTTGTTTCAGCCACACATATTAGGGTTCATTTTGACATCATTGTGCCAGCGTGGGATATATTTTACTCCAATTCATTCCCCAGAACCCCCATCCCCTTTCCCTCTACTCCTTCCTACCCCAGTGATCCTTCTATTGTTTATTTATAGTTTTTTAAAATTTGTGCATTATGGGTATACATAAAGGTAAAAATTCACAGTGGTATATTCATATATTTACATAGGATAGTTTGATCGTATTTATTCCACTGTTCTTCTCATTGGAATTTTTGGCTGGTTTTGGAGTTAAATCAAGTTCTTTGACACATTGTAGGGACTCATTAAATGTTGATCATTGTTGTTATTATTCTTAGCACTCTTTATGGGATATAATTTAAATAAGATCATTCATGAAGAGGCCAGCAGAAATTCATTCAGAAACTATTCCTTATTTATGAAATGGAAATAATTCCTATTCTACACAATTTTTCAAGATATAATAGCATATGTTTATTATTATGAATTTTAAGTGTTAAATGTGCCCTTTTCAAACATTTCCTTAATTTTCCCTCCATACCTGCTGATCTCTGACACTAAGTTATTTTTTGCAAGTTGTGATAATAACATGTTGATCTCCAGCCTCGTGGCACACGCCTGTAATCCCACCTTCTGGGGAGGATAAGGCAGGAGGATTGTAAGTTCAGTGCCAGTCTTAGCAACTTATCAAGGGCCTAAACAACTTAGCAAGACCCTGTCTCAAAATAAAATATTTTGGGGACATATTTGGGGACATGGCTCAGTGGTTCAGCACCCCTGGGTTCAGTCCCCAGTACCAAAAAATAGCATATTGGTACCTCTGAGAGGTGGGATTAGGGGAGATTTGGGTATGTGAAATTTTCCTGAATTCTTGAAGTTCTAATACCAGAAACATCTATTTCTTTTATTACAATAAAATCTTATGTTAAATATTTTGTTACTCAAATTGGAGTGAAAAATCTCATCTTCCTGAAGAGATATGATACTTCTTCTCCATTCTTCTTGTTAAAACGCAAAGTGCTTTTCCCTTGGGCATCAAACTTTGTTTATACATTAGAAAGGCGTTAGGTAAATTACTTTGTTAGCTTGTAAAATATACGAATTTTATCCATAGTTTTCCTTTTGAAAATAGTACGACTTAGGAACATGCGATCTGTTAAAATTTCCCCACTACAGTGAAGAATGTTAATTAACTTATGTTTTGGCTTTGAGAAACCCGATTGCTTAAACAAACTCCCTCCAGTACGGGGTTAAATTAAATAAGTCACATTTCCTCACCTACGTGTAACTGTGTAGGACTATTAGAGCTGTGTTAAAATAGCATTTGTTCACCGAGCTTTGTTAAAACCTTGAATGGAGTTTTAACCTAAGTCAGATTAATGCAGAAAACTCTTCCTATAGGAGTACATCTGAAAAGCATTGTTATTTAAGAAAACATTTGGAATGAAGCCCCTGGGCCTTAATTCTGGGTGAGATGAAGTGAACTGAATGGTTGTCAACTGTTTTGGGGAATTCTTCAGACCTCAGGAAGGTTTGGGCAAAGCTCCCTCGGGGGTGCAGGCGGTGGGTGGGGGGGTGGGGTGTGTGTGCAGGTGCTGATGAGAAGATTGCCAGCAAGGCCCAAATTTTAGGCCCTCATAAACCGGTGATTCAGCAGGGTTCACTGATGAACAGAGCACTTATTTGTAGAGAATGCCACCCATTTTAGTTAAAATCACCAAGCTGGTTACTTGTTATCGTTGTTGTTTTTAAGTTGTAATTGGACACAACACCTTTATTCATTTTTACATGGTGCTGAGGATTGAACCCAGGCCCTTGCACGCGCTAGGCGAACACTCTACTGCTGAGCCCCAACCCCAGCCCTAGTTACTTGTTAACGGGAGCGAAGGTCTCCATCCTGGAAGGTGATTGGTGGGATGGTGGAGGATGAGGGATGGGTTGTAGAGACCCTCCCCAACTCCTGACTGCAAAACCCACTTAAGGAACTCCTTCAGTGCAGCAAAAGTGAAAATAAAATGTCACACCTCAGCGCTGGGGTTGTGGCTCAGTGGTAGAGCGCTTGCCCAGCATGCGTGAGGCCCTGGGTTCAATTCTCAGCATTGCATATGAATAAATGAAGTAAGTGTCCACTGACAACTAAACAAAAGAGAGTTTAAGACTTAGACAGGCTGTTTGGTAAACTAACCTTGCCTGGAATGACAAACCCCTTTGAGGATCTGATATTGGATGGACGGACCTTCCTTACAGTCTTCAAAAATGTTTCTTGCTACCCTTTGGGAAGTGTGAAGGATGATGATAAGTGTCTGCTTGACCAGGTTGAGAGAAACCTAAATGGCTAGTGAAGCATATTTCTGGGTATGTGTCTCCATGGCAATAGGTGCAACTTACGTAATCGAGGGGAAGAAATAAAGAATGTCCACACTCTTCTGCCTTTGTTAATGCTTTATTCACTCAAATCACTCAATTCAATTTCACTCTATAGGTTCCTAATCAAGAAAATGACAATCCTTGATGCTAGGCACTGCAATAGACATAATCAATGCACAGCAGACAATTCTAGATTAACCTAAGCACTGCAAACACACCTGATCACGACAGCTCACAACAGACATTCCTCTGCATGCTCAGTTCAAGTGCCAGATCTAGTCTCCAGCCTTAGGCTCTGAGTCCAGCAGATGCACACTCACTCAGACCGTGGAGAGCAGGTCGGGAACCCAGGCAGGCTTCTCCTGGGCTGGCGCTGAGGCTGGCAGAGGAGGCGGTCCTAGGGAGAAGTGCTTTTCTCACCAGAGTCAAAGGCTGCTGCAGAGTTTGAGAGCCACGGGAACAGCAGAGGAGCAGGCAGAGGACAGGAGCTGGGACGCCTGACCAGGTCCTCCTCAGGCTCCCAGAGTGAGGGCGTCAGTGTCGCCTGGTTGAATGTCTGTTCATTTGCTCCACTATTTATACCAAATTTTGGGGCTTTTGACCCCCCTTCAATCCCTATCAGCTGCCACGGGGTATCTCAGTGATGTTAAGGCATCTGGTCTGGTGGTCCCACCCTTATCAGGGGGAGGACAACCTGCCAGAGGACTCACACTGAGTTTACCAGGGTGAGGAGAAGTGACTCGTCTGTGCCTGGGGCCACACTGGAGGGCTCTGTGGGTGGCCTGGTGAGACTGCAGGTTCAAACTGGAGTTTTAAATGGAGCTGCTTAGGCTCAGGCCTAAGGCCATCCTCACAGGGAGCCATAGTGTGCTTCTAGAAGAGACTGACATTTGAGTCCGTGGACTGAATGAGAAAGATCTGATTGGCAGGCACCATCCAATCAACTGAGGGACCAACAGAACAAAAGGCAGAGGAAAGATGCGCTGTTCTTTCTTTAAAGCGGGACCCCCTTCTGCTCTTGTGAGCTGCTCAGCAGGGCAGGCCCCTGTGGGTGGGGTAGACTTGTGACTCACCACATTTTCAGACGTGCCTTTTCTTTGTGTTTCAACGAAGACTCTTTGAAAGAACTATACCAGCCAAGGTCACCAAGCCACTCTGACTCATTCGTTATGTAACCTAGAGCGAACTTAGCCAAGTGAGCCATGGTACTGAGCATGGCCAGAAGGGTTCGCCTCTGCCGTCATCACGACCCTTGAATGCGGCCTCTTTCCTTCTTGAACCATGGCCTTAAACAGAGATGCTCAGGCATGTGTCAGCCCCTAAAGCGCTTTCCCGTATGCATAGGCACAGGCTCCCCACATAAGATCCCTGAGCCTCTGTTCCTCTGTCTCCCCAGGACAGGATTTTTGTAAACCACCCCAGGCCTCTCTCGACCTGCTTCCAGAGATAAATCTTTCTCCATTCCTTCATCTCCTGCTTATTCTTTGATTTTGCACCCATCAAGAGGAGAACCTATGGTGTTCGGTTACTCTCCTGCCCTTGGACATCAATTAGACTTGTACCCCAAACTGTAATCCCAAGACGCCAAATAAATGCCTTTTTCCTTCTCACATCAGCTGATCCTCCCTGGATGACAACATCCCCTTGATTCTGCTTTTCCAGAGAACCCTAAGAGGGGATGCCATCAGGTCACACTGCCGGGGCATCGCGGGGTTGGCAGAACCGCAGCTGATACCTCTGTGTGACTGGTCTCCCCCCAGGGGAGGCCACAGAAGGGACCTTGGAACTGGGAACCTCCTTGCAATCAGCCCCCCTTGGAATACCCTGAAAATAATGGAGAATGGTGATCACCCCTCTTCAAAGGATGTCTTGCAAGACAGGTTAACCACAGTCTCAACAACGTTTTTTCCCTCCCTTCTTTCTTTTCCTTTTAAACGGAATATTGGTTTAACCAGTAGATTAAACAGCAAAAATTGTAGCTTTATCTTGCTCGCACATTCCAGGATATTGGGCAAGTGCCCCAGACTCTCTTTCTCAGTTTTCTCACCTGTAAAATGGAATAATAGTTCTATGTATGACTCAGCACGTCGTGAGGACTGGATGAGCTCACGTGTTTAAAACTCTCAATTCAGCCCCTGGTACATGGTAAGCATGGTCTAGATACCATTCATTCAATGATCAATAGACTCAATGACTTCTTAGATTCCTTCTTGCTCCAAGAATCCATAAATAAAAATACAAATAAACCACCATGTCCCAGATGCTAATGGATAAATAAGAGGCTTTATTTCATGCTCTGAATTATTCCATGAGTTGGGATATCACTCGGTTAGCCACAGAGGGGACAAAGGTGGCGTACTTTGCATTAAGATCACAGTGGTGGGTTTAATCTTAAAGAGAACACAGCCAGAACACAGACCCTCAACTGTCCAAATCACAACAAGGAGAAGAGTTATTTGCAACACAGAGAACAAAATATTAGTATCAGAATACAAAAAAAAAAAGTCCCATATCAGAAGAAAAGAGAGAAGGATGTGTAGCTCAGAGGTAGAGCTCTTGCCTATCACAGGAGAGGCCTGGTTTGATCCGCCCCCCACCACAAAACAAAGCAAGAGACCAGGAATTCAAAATCTCGAGTGCATGAATACTGCTCAGAAGAGCACAGAGGCTAATGCATGTGTGATGAAGTGCTCAGTCTCATTGGTATCAGGAAATGCCAATTAAAGCAATGACTGTCTTCACGTATCCAATCAGAATGTGGGTAAGGACGGAGGGAAATGGGGACTCATCCTCTGCTGGTGATTGGAAGTCATTCTGAGCTTTCTTCAGATTCCTTCTAACTTTCCATACTTCTGCAGAGATGTATTATGCTAGGCTTATTTCTGATTCTTTGTGTACGTAGTAAATAAGATGCTTTTGGCAACAAGGATTATAGAGGAGGAAAAAAACTTTTCCTCTACTTTCTTAGACTTTATGGTTGGGATATATGAATTAAACTGACAAAAGACAGATCCAACAGGAAGAAAGCCATGCAAATTTTATTTCATGTTAATTTTTTCAAGTCTTCGGGTGTAGAAGTGAAGAACCGAAGAGGAAGTTAGGCCTTACAGGCTTATATACCATTTTAACAACGGGTGATAAATTGGAGACTTGACGAAGGAAAAGGGTTTGTACTTCTAGAAGCAGAATATTGTGGGAAGGCAAAAATATGGTGAGAACTGATGGATGGTAAGGATTGTTCAGGAAGGTTTTGTTCATGCAAACTGATTCAGTGCTCAGCAGTAAAGTTGCTCTTCCTTTCCTGATACAGAAGTGGTGAACACCTTCAAAAAATGTATGCCTTATTTTCCAGCAGATAGGAGATGGTAAGTGTTTTTTTTTCCTGAGTCTGTTGCTGTTCACTTACCATAACTTGAACAGTCTTTGTCAAGTTGCACATATTGAGGTGGCATGTTCTGATCCATTTGGGAACAGAATATCTATCTAAGAATTGCTTGAGAACACTGATTATTTCCTGAATGAGAGACCTGGAAGCAAGCGTTCCTAAGACTGAACTGGCACCTTCTCATGCTCACCAAGGCCTCCGCACCCCCTGATCTCTCCTCCCTCCTCAGTGAGTCGGTGACGTCACTCCTTGTGAACTGGGTGGCCGCACAGCTCAGACACCACAACTTGAATCACCAGGAGAGCAGACATCTCCTTGAGTTTCTTTGGTCAGGACCATGCCATACAACAGCCAGTCCAACCACCACCCAAATGACCCCCGGATGGTGACGGGCCCAGCCCTGGTTCCCCCCTTGGGAGGGGCCGAGGCGCAGAGCTCCAAATCCAAGTTGTGAAGCACTAAGAAGCTGGTTCTGCATGGCGCAGGGCATGGGCAACTGGTGGCTCCCAACCAGTGCCCTTAGCAAGGGGCCAACTTTTCACCCCACATAGTAGCACCCGGAGGTCTCTTCTCCAAAGAGGGCTCCTCTGAAGGGGTGGCCCTGCCAGTGAGAACCGGTTTGCCAGAATCTCAGAAGAAAGGCGAGTGTGCCATTCAGACATGCAGCAGCATCCTGTCTGCCCCTGGGAAGACTTTCTTGTCCCAGAGAGCCACAGGCAGCCTGCAGCTGTCAGGGCCTCTGAGTTGGCATGGGTAAGCCCCTTCTAATGCTCCATGGGGGCGACAACCTGGTGTCCGCATCTAGCCCCGCACTTGAGCTGCACATTTACTGTGCAGAAAACAGGGAGAGGCAATGCAGCCCAGAACTTGGAGGCCCTCCACATTCCTTGGTTCAATTCTCTGCTTCATGTGAACAGTATCACTTTGGAGACAGGACAATGCTGACTTCTCTGCGAATTTTGTGACCCATGCTGTAGCAGACGCTTGGTGCCTGCACTCCTGCATGGCTTGTCTTTCCACATCTACGACTCCAAACTGCAGGGGCCTTGGGGCAGAGGCACATGTTCAAGGTGAGTGAACAGAGCCTGGAGATGATGTGCCCGGAGCAGTCCTCTGCCGTGGGGGGCAGGAGCCATGGGAGCTAACCCGCCTCCTATGCACCCAGCAATGGACCCGAAGGTCTCAACAAGGTTGGACTGCGGTGGCCCACAGCAAGGAGTGTGTCATTAATCATGCTCCCTGGAATGACTTCAGTGTCTTTCTGACTCCCCCTCCTCCCCTGACCATAGGAGCTTCCTGGAGTCAGCTCCCACGCATGTACTTGGCCTACCATCCTTGTCTCAGGCTCTGTTTCTGAGGGAGCTCAAGCAGTAGAGATCCAATTAGAAGCTAGCACGGTGGCACACACCTGGAACCCCAGCGGTTTGGGAAGCTGAGACCCGAGGATCGACAGTTCAAAGCCAGCCTCAGAATTTAGCAGGGCCCTGTCTAGACAAAATATAAAAGGGGCTGGGGATGTGGCTCAGTGGTTAAGTGCCCTGAGCTCCGTCCCCAGGAAGAAGAGATCCAACCAGGTGTGTCCTGGTGCACACTCCCTCGGTCAGACTGAGCTCCAGTGTGCCGGGCGACCTCCTTTCTGATTGGTGCCCGTTCAAATCGGTCAGCACTTAGTGCCATAGCATCGATTAGAAGGCAAGAGATTTCTGAAAATTGTTGTTTTTCCAGGATTTTATCTTCCAGTGCTATTTTTTGCCCATTTTGGATTGCTGTGTGGTTGAGAGAAAAGTACAGGAAATGGAGCAAAAAGGAATCCAGAGGTGCATCTGGGTTATATCCTGTCTGTGCAACGTGAGGCAAATGAACTAGTTTTTTAAGTCTCTCGTTTCTTACATCTAAGTGGGTTTTGGGGGTTTAAGTGGGATGCAGTCTAACAGAGGGCTTTGAGACGTAGTATTGCAGATACAAATATTCTACACCCTTGAGTAATTTTAAGATAAGTTTTGGGGACAAGAGTGAGGGGTGATTCAATCGGGGTACCCTGATGTGTGTGCACAAAGGGGAATCTGCACTCCAGACCTGCGCAGCTGGCAACAAATTCCTGCTTAGCGCAGAATCTTCCCAAAATATGTCGCACAAAGTCCCTTTACAAGCGTGAAAACACATCAAACTACTCCATCCATCTTTGAAACATAAATGCACTTGGAATTTCATTTCTATGAAATGACTTGGGACATGACCGTGTGACATTATTTCTGAAACAACATAAAAGAAAGGGTTCAGGCCGAATGTAAACTCCTTAGCTGTGAATCTATTTTTTCTAACCAGACCGTGATCCTGAAAAATAAACATTCCTGAAGTCAGAAAACAGTCCATATTAGCTGTTGAAAACTGGGGTGGAACCTGATTTTTCACCCTCTTGCTTGACTCCAGTTAGGAGTGGGATAAAAAGGAAAGTTCTGTCTTAACTCTTGACCACTGGAAGAGTCCAATGAAGGGGAGGGCAGCCCCTCCATACAAAACATGCAGGTAGCCCCCCGTGCCACCTGTGTATATCTTTCGTGGCAGGTTTTGGGTTGTTTTTGGAATAATTTTTCATTCATTTAACAAATATTCATCGAATAGTCTGTTTAGTGTCATTTATGGTTTGGGAGGAGAAATTACACACTGCTAAAATGCTGGAGGTTTAATTTATCTGAGGCTAGACGACCATCATGATAGATAAAACACAAAGGGTGACAGACATCCTGAAAGTGTGTACAAATGAGGTCGGGAAACAACCAAGAATCAATACAAAATTCATTTCTAAATATTTCAAACCCACATTCATTTGCCAAATCATCTCAAGACACAGGTCTGCCTGCAGTAGCAGTTTCATGGGGTGGGGGATGCCAGCACCCCACAACCTGATTTAAAATAATCAAGTCCAGATGCTGCTGCCCAAAGAGAGGTCTGCACCATTCACCGCTATGACCTGGATCATATTTCAAAAGTGTCAAATCAAAGCTGTCCCACCAAAGCCTGATTTCTTAATGAATTCCTTATGCATTTCATGTCTTGCACACAAAAAGTGGGGTATCCACCGGGGAGTACAATTCAGGCTAAAGAAAACAAAACCTAGTGGGTGTGATCCTTTGTGAAACCCACTCCCGTGCAGTTGGTCTCTCACCAGAGAGTTATTTACTGCTTCATTAAGATGTTTTCATTTAAAAAGCCACGTCTGGGAGCCATCATAATATTTACAGAGAAAAGGGAGGGTGCACTCAAGGAAATTTCATGGAAACCTTGACATTTAAGTCTTTGAAAAATCACTGAAGTTCCATCATGTTAATCCAGCCCCATTGGGAGTGAGATTGCAACGGTTTTATACCTTCTCTATGTTAAACACTGGCCTCTTCCTTAAAGGAAAATTCCTGCCTGGGGGTATTTCCCAGCCCTACTCCCTTTTGCAAAGTGGGTCTGGATACTGAGTAGCAAGTGCTCTTCATTGTGGAGAATAGAAAAGAAGAATCATCCTTAAAGTGATTGGATAGGTCCAGGCACCCGTTCAGACAAGAGATAAATGGGCAGACGGATGGGTGGATGGGTGGATGGGAGGATGGAGGGATGGGAGGATGGAGGGATGGGTGGATGGAGGGGTGGACATAGTTCACAGCAGTGTCATCCATTCTTGGAAGATAGTAACCTCCCGCTTTCAGGTCACCAGTTCAATCCTGAGAGATATTTGTCCACGAATTTAGAGAAATGGGACTCAGCCTTATAGATTTACCAGACTTCAAGAGGACTGGTGTTGAATTATGAACTCCATCCATTCATTCATTGAACCAATGATGATAGAGCCTACTTTGTACCGAGACCCAGCTGCGACTCTGCCTTCACGGATTTAACGGCTTCATTCCTGTTTCCATTTCCAAAATTTTAAATGGCACTTCTGCTTATGGAACCAGAAAGTGCGGACACATCTTTCCTCTCTCCCTGACCTCTAAAAACAGCTAAATCAATACCCTGGACATAATTCAAAACAAGGACGAGAGGGTTCTGAGTGGTGGAAAGCAGAAGATAGACGGTCAGAGACCTCAGGACCTCAGGGGTGACCATGTGGGACATCTCTGAGTTTTCCTTTTATTTCCTAGGGGACCCCAGACTGGGCCAGAGTCCTCCAACAAGAACAGACAAACAGCCAGGAAGAGCCTGGACACAGAACAGGGAAAGGGGAGGCCCAAAGAGACCAAACAGGGCGCTTTGCTTCAAAAGTGGGCAAAAGAAGGTGCCCGATTTGCCTTCAAAACCTGGTTGGGTTGAGCCAACCCTGCTCCACACCTGGATGGCTGGGGGTGAGCTGAGGGTCTGTGGGGGAAACCTCAGCAAACTGACGTCACCTTGCTTTGCGTCCAGCTGCACGAGGAGATCTAGGCTGCTGTGACAAACACCGCAGGCTGAAGTCAGAAGTGCCGTCTCCACCGTTCCAGAGACGGGAGGCCAAGATCAAGGGGTCTCGGGTGGTCCCTCCCGAGGCGCTCGCTGGCTTGCAGACGGCCTTCTTTCCGCTCTCTGTCCTCACACGGTCTTTCCTCCGTATGAGCTCCACTATGTCCTTCACTCTTTAGGAACCAGTGGTGTTGCATTAGCTCTCCACCCTGGGACCTCGTTTAACCTTAGCTACCTCTTTAAAGGCTCTGTCTCCAAACAGTCACACCAGGGGTCAGAGCGGCGACCCGTGAACTTGAGGGGGACACAGCTCAGACCACAACACTTTCCTTGTTGGGCCCTTCCTTTGGCAGTCTTTAAGGCACTTCTACGAACAACAAACCCTTGATTTCCCCTCGTCTCAGAATGTCTTATTTTCCCTTCCTTTTTGAATAATATTTTTTTTCAGATATAGGACTCGAGTCTGACAGTTCCTTTTTTTCTTTTTTATCATTTAAAAAATGTTATGTTACTAATTGCCGCCTTTGATGTTTCAGAGAAGAAACCTGCTGTCATTCAGATCCATCTTCCTTATAGGAAATGCATCATTTATCTTGGGCTGTTAAGATTTTCTTTTCTTTTTGTCTTTACTTCTTCAGAAGTTTGATTAGGATGTGTATTTGTGTGGATTTCTTTGAGTTTATCATATCTGGGGGTTGTCTCTGGGAAAATGGGAAAGTCGTTGGGCATTATTATACTTTTCAGCCCAAGTCCTACCCTCTCTCTCTTCCTTCTGGAACTCTGATGAATGAAAGTCAGCATTTTAGATATTTAGGTGGGTATCTGATGCACCGATCCCTGACACTCTGTCCATCTTTTTCTGACATATTATTCTCTGTTTTTCAGATTGAATAAATTCTATCAATCAGTCATCAAATTCACAGGATCTATTTCCTGTCATCTCCACCCTATTATTGCCTATTCACTGTTTTTTTTTTAATTTCAATTGTGTATTTCAGTTGTATGGTTTACAGTTCTTTTTTTATAACTTCTATTTCTTTGCTGAGATTTTCTATTTTCTCATTTGTTTCAAGAAGCTGTGCACTTGCTTGTTGAAGCATTCTTACCGCAACTGTTGGTAAACGCTTGTCAAATAACTTCACCATCTTGTTCATTTCAATATTGGCATCAGCAGATTTTTTTTTTCTCTTTAAATGTGTGGTTTTCATGGTTCTTAGTCTGACAAGTACATTTTTATTGTATCCTGGACATTTTAATTATTATGTTAGGAGACTCCTGGTGCCACTTAAATCTTCTATGCTACCAGACTGTCACCCTTTTTAAGTTCAGTATAGATTCTGGTTCAGTATAGATTTTGTGGGTCTAGTTGCAATGACAGTTTGCAGAGCCCTTGCAATCCTGCCCTGGTGTGGAATCCTGCCTTGGGCATCCCTGGGGTTCTCACGCAGCCTCTGCTGGTGCTGCCTGGGGAGTGGCAGGTGCTTCCCTGAGCTGGATGGTGCTTCTAGGAAACGAAAGGGGCAAAATCAAGAGTTTGTTGTTCGTAGATGTACCTTAAAGACAGCCAAAGGAAGGGCCCAAACAAGGAGAATGTTGTGGACTGAGCTGTGTCCCCCTCCAATCCATAGGTCGATGCTCTCACCCCTGGTGTGACTGAGTTTGGAGACAGAGCCTTCAAAGAGGTAGTTAAGGTTAAATGAGGTCATAGGAGGAGCTCTGATTGGACAGAACTGGGTCCTAAACAGTAAGAGACCCCGGAGGGGCACCCAGAGGAAAGGCCATCTGCAAGCCAGCGGGAGGCCTCAAGAGAAAGCAACCGCCCTGCAGACCCCTGGATCTCGCCCTCCCAGTCTCTGGACGGTGGAGACTACACTTCTGTAGTTCAGAAGTGCTTTTCAGCCTGTGGAACTTTGTTACAACAGCCCCAGCAGGCGAATACGGAAACCGGTGACAGACAAATGACTTAACCTTCAGAAGACAGAGTGATGGAATGGGTGAATCCCGGGGTAAGCACAACAGAGTCTCCTTCTCCCCCTGAGTTTCTTTAACTTTACTTTGTGTTTGAAATAACATCATGACACTATTTGATGTGATGCTCAATGCAATCTAGAGGGGAACAGACAACTCTCTTTTTAAAGTAGCGGGGTGTAACGGGATTCATGTGGAGGTAAGTTTTCCATACTTGACTCAAAGAGGTAAATACCTGGCACCAACAGGCTGTGTAAGCCACATGCATACGTGGCAATACCTAGAGCGACCACTAACACAATGACAGTAAGTAGTAAGCCAAGAAACACTATAAGAAAAATCTAATTCTTACAAATGTTCAAGTGGCCCACCAAAAACAAGGGAGAGGTAATCAGAAAAAGGAGAAAAAAAGGAGACAAACCGAAAACAATCTAAGTATCCAGAGATCCAAGAGGACAAACCAAAGAAAATTAAAAATGAAAATAAAATTGACCTGATTTTAAATTAAAAACACAACCTATGAAAATCTGTGGGTTTCAGCTAAGGTAGGATTGAGAAGGAAATTTATAGCACTAAATGCTTGCATTAGAAAAGCAAAAATACATCAATCATTAAGCAAAATTCCTAGCTCCAGAGACTGGAAAAAGAAGAAAAGTGAAACAAAACAAAGCAACCCAAAATAATAATAATAATAATAAAAAAAAACGGAGCAGAAATCAATGAAATCGAAAACATGAAAATGAGAGACAACATTAATGAAATAGAAATCTCCTTTGTCAAAAAAACTAATAAAATCAATAAGACTTTAGTAACATTAATAAATAATAAAAAGAAAGAAGACACAATTCCTGCAGCCGTTAAAATAATAGACAACTCTATGCTGGTGACCATGACAACTTAAGAAAAAATTGGTCTATTCCTCAAAACTAACAAAATACCAGAGGAGATGAATAATATAATAAATAGTTCTATAATCACTGAATAATAGAATTTGTAATTTAAAATTCCTTTAAAAGGAACCCTCGGGGCTCCAGATGTTTTCAAATAGAAAATTTCCGCAAACATTCAAAGAAGAATTAACACTGATTTTACAAAGTCACTAAAGAGAAGAGAATACTTCCTAACTCATTAAATGAGGTCACTATCACCTTGATATCAAGAGCAGAAAAGACAGTACCTGAAAAGAAAACTATAGACAAATATCTCTCATGAATTTACACGCAAAAATCCTCAGCAAATATCAGGAAAGTGAATTCAATAACGTATGAAAGAATGGCCTATTAGGACCCAGTGGGGTTTCTTCCAGAGGTGCCAGGCTGGTTCAAAACTCAATTAATGTCATGAAACGTACTGACTGGCTGCACCCTTTGCATGTCTATTTTTTGTCTAGCATTTGGTTTCCAGGATCTGGCTTTATTCCTTTGGTAAGGGTTATAGTCTACAAGTTCTACAGTACCTTAATTAGAGAAAGTTAATGGAGACACTTTAGATGAATTTTCTCTCTGATTAATTACAAATTAAACACATCCATGACCACTGCCACCTTTTAACATTGTTCTGGGGATTCGAAACAATGCTGTGACGAAAGAAAAAGAAATAAGAGGTGTAATGAACATCTACCAAGAAAAACCAAAAAGACCAACAAACTATTTGAACACATGTAAGGGTTCATCAAATTTCCAGATCAACTTAAAAAAACTCTGTGGCCCTTCTGTAAACCAGCAATGATTGACTAGTAAATATAAAAATAAGATACAAATGTAAAAATAAGATACAAATCACAATAACCAAAAATATAAAATACCTAGGAGTTATCAAGAGTACAATTTTTTCTCTTTGGAAAAACTTTAGGGCTGGGGATGTGGCTCAAGCGGTAGCGCGCTCACCTGGCGTGCATGCGGCCCGGGTTCGATCCTCAGCACCACATACAAACAAAGATGTTGTGTCCGCCGAGAACTAAAAAATAAATATTAAAATTCTCTCTCTCTCTCTCTCTCTCTTTAAAAAAAAAAAGAAAAACTTTAAAATTCTAATAACAGCAGATAGACTATCTGAATAAACCCAAAGAACCCCACTGTTCAGATAAAACCACTTATTACAGAAATTAATCTATGAATGACATACAATCATAGTCAAAATTTCAGCTGGACCATTTTCTTCTGTTTTACAGGCGCGTTATAATTATATACAGTGAGATTTGTTGTCACATATGTATGCACACAATATCAGCAGTATCATTTGGTCAGTTTCATTCTACAGTCCCTTCTCCTACCCTCCCCTCCCCAGTCCTCCTACTCTACTGTCTCCCTCTATTTTTATGAGATCCCACTCTACACACATTTTTTTTCTCTTTTTGTTTTTCAATAGCTTCTACATATGAAAGAAAACATGCAACCCTTTACTTTCTGACTGGGTTATTTAACTTAGCATGATGTCCTCCAGTTCTATCCATTCATTAGAAATGACATGATTTTTCATTCTTCTTTAAGACTGAATAAAACTCCAAGGCACATAAATGGCACATTGACTTTATCCATTCATTTATTGATAAGGCTGGTTTTATATATTTATATATTTATATTTAGTGAATTGTGTTCCTAGAAACATGGGTATGCATATATCTCTACAGTACGATGACTTTGATTCTTTAGGATAAATACCAAGGAGTGATATAGCTGGGTCATATGGTGGTTCTGTTCTCAGCCTTTTGAGGAACCTCCATACTGATTCCCATAGGTAGTTGTACTAATTTACGATTCCAGCAACAGTGCAAAAGTGTTCCTTTCCCCCCATATCTTCAACTTCTGTTGTTATTTGTATTCTTGATGGCTGCCATTTCAACTGGAGTGAGATGAAATCTCCATATAGTTTTGATTTGCATTTCCCTAATTACTAAAGATATGGAACATTTTTTTTCATATATTTTTTGGTAATTTGTGTTTCTTCTTTTGAGAAGTATCTATTTCATTCATGTGTTCATTTATTAATGGGGTTATTTGCTTTTGGGTATTAAGTATTTTGAGTTTTTTACATATTGTGACAGAAGAGTAGCTAGCAAAGATTTTCTCCCATTCTGTAGGTTATCTCTTCACATGCTTGATTCCTTTCCTATGCAGAAACTTTTTTTTTTTTGAGAGAGAGAGAGAGAGAGGGAGAGAGAGAGAGAATTTTTTTTTTAATATTTATTTTTTAGTTATCAGCGGACACAACATCTTTGTATGTGGTGCTGAGGATTGAACCCGGGCCGCACGCATGCCAGGCGAGCGCGCTACCGCTTTGGCCACATCCTCAGCCCTGAAACTTTTTAATTTGATGCCATCTCATTTATGAACTCTTGGCATAATTTCCTGAGCTTTAGGAGTTCTATTAAGAAAATCATTGTCTGTGCCTGTATGTTGGAGTGTTGACCCTATTTTTTCTTCTAGCTGTTGGAAAGTTTCATTTCTCGTCTTTGTCCTTGGTCTTTGAACCATTTCAGGTTGAGAGATAAGGATCTAGTTTAATTTTTCTACATATTGATATCCAGCCTCCCCAGCATTATTTGTTAAAGAGGCTATTTTTTTCTCTAATATGTTTTGGGATCTTTTCTCAAGGATCAGAAGACTGCATTTATGTGAACTTGATTCTATTCTGATCCATTAGCCTATGTGTCTGTTTTTATGCCAATGCCATGCAGCTTTTGTTACTATTGCTCTGCAGAATGATTTGAGATCCAATATTGTGATGTCCCTAGCATTGTTTTTATGACTTAGAATTGCTTTAACAATTCTGGATCTTTTATTCTTCCAAATGAATTTTAGGACTATTTTTTTTTCTAGTTCTGTGAAGAATGACTTTGGTTTTTCGATGGGATTGGATTGAATCTGTATATGACTTTTGGTGGACATTTTAATAATATTAATTCTGTATATGCATGCAACATGAGAAGTCTTGCCATCTTCTAGAGTCTTCCTCAATTCTTTTCTTCAGGGCTTTTTCATTTTCATTGTAGAGGTCTTTCATCTCGTTGGTTAGATTTATTCCTAGGTATTTGTTTTTCGACTGGAATTGTTTTCCTGATTTCTTTTTCAGCCAATTCATTCTTGGTGTATAGGAAAGCTATTGGATTTCGTATGTTGATTTTTTCATCCTTCTATTTTGGTGACTTTATACATTCTAGAAGTCTTGTGATGGAGCTTGTGGATCTTCTAAGTATAGGATCATATCATGTAGAAACAGCAATAATTTGACCTTCTTTCCTTTTTATTTCCTTTTCTTGCCTGATTACTCTGGCTAGTGTTTCAATAATTATATTTATTTATTTTAGTTTATTAATTTTTAAAAATTTATATATGACAGTGGAATGCATTACAATTTATATTACACATATAGAGCACATTTTTTCATATTTCTCTGGTTGTATGCAAAGTATACAATTTGTGTCTTCATACATGTACAATCAAGAATTATATTTAAAAGGAATAGTGAGAGTGGATGTCCTTATTTTGTTCCTGGTTTTAGAGTTTTTCACTGTTCACTATGAATTTATCTTTGGGTTTGTCATAGATATCCTTTATATTATTGAGGTAAGGTCTTCTATCCCTACTTTCTTCTGTGTTTTTATCATAAATTGTTGATGATTTTTGTCAAAGACTTTCTCTGCATCTATTGAGATGACTATGTGATTTTTTGTTCTTAATTATTTGGTGGTGAATTACACTTATTGATCTGCAGATGCTGAACCATCCTCATGTCCTTGGAATGACTCCAACTTAATCTTGAGGTACTTTTGAATATGATTTGAAATAGTTTATTGAGGACTTTTGCATCTAAATTCATCAGGGATGTTTGTCTGTAGTTTCTTACCTTGACATGTCCTTATCTAGTCTTGTTGTGAGTGCGATTCTACCTTCATAGAATGAATCTGGGAGTACTCCATTCCCTTCTGTCTTATGGAATAATTTGAGGAGTGCTGGCATTCATTCTTCTTTACTGATCTAGTACAATCAGCTGAAACTCCGTTGGGTCCTGGACTTTCCCTTGTTGGAAGACTTTGTATTTCTGTTTCTATCTCATTGCTGGTTATTGGTCTGTTAGATTTTCTGTATTCTCTTGGCTCAATTTTGTCACATGTGTCAAGAAATGTATGTTTCTTCTAGATGTTTAATATAGTGGAGTACAGGTTTTCAAAAGAGTCCCTAATAGTTCTCTGGATTTCAGTGATTCTGTGGTGATTTCTCCTTTTTAATCTCTAATTTTATTAATTTTGATCTTCTTTTTCTTTTGGTTAATTTGGCTAAACGTTTTTCAAATTTGTTTATATTTTCAAAGAACCAAACAAAAAGAACCAAACCTTCACTTCATTGATCCTTTGTGTTGTTTTCCATTCTCTATTTCCTTGACTTCAGCTCCAACCTTAATTATTTCCTTCCTCTGTTGGATGTTTTTGAGGAGCTGCACTCTATTTATTCAAATATATACATGAAGAAATAGAAATCTGTCAATATCTAGCAAATCTTAAGAGAAATCAAAAGTGTGGGTGTCGTCTGCCAGATATTAAGTCAACCTAAAAAGCCAAGAGTTAATAAAGACTTAGTTCGTTTGGCACAAGAACAGATGAATGGATTACGGGAACCTGATCCCTGAGTGACTCTCCCCTGTTTGTATGAGACGGAATAAAAAAGTATAAAAGTCAATTAATGGGTAAACAAGAGATCACGCAGTGAATGATCTGGGGAAACAATCTCCCTATCTGAAGAAGAATAAAAGTAAAATTGGGTAACTTCCTAATACCACCTACAGGGGCAGATTCTAGACTGATTAAGGAGCTAAGAGTGAAATCAAAAGAGGAGGCGTTAATGAAGAACTAAGGGGGCTGGGAAGTCCCTACAACTATAAAAGCACAAACTGAGATGAAAATAATGGATGGCTGTCATTACCTCAAAATTCAGGATTTTGTTCAATGGCACAGATGATAAATAGGTGATAGATATTTGACAGTACATTTGCATGAACAGGAACTCCTATAAGAATGAACAAATAAAGGGCAGTAATTAGAATTTAAAAACAGGGAAAGGATATGTACAAAAGAGTCACAAAGCAGAAGATCCTAATTACTACTCAAGGTTGAAAATCAGAAAATAGGGGCATCAGACTGGCCTCAAACTTTCAATCCTCCTGTCTCAGCCTCTCGAGTATTGGGATTACAGGCATGTACCACTGGGCATAACCAATTATTTATGTTTTAATTCACAAATAAAAAATGTGTATACTTAATGGTGTGCAGTGAGATTTGATATATGCACACATTTCCGAATGGCTAAACAAAGCTAAACAGCATATTTTTTTTTAATAAAAGAAAATAGGGGCATAATATAGGCCCATGTTTGGTTCTCCGGAAGAATAAGGAACAGGGTTTAAGGGGCTGTGTCTTGAGAACGTGAATGAAAGTGTGTTTAGACAGCTATTTTCCTGCTGTGACCAAAAGGCCTGACAAGGACAATTTTAAGGAGGAAAAATTTATTTTAGGGCTCCTGGTTTCAGAGGTCTCAGTCCACAGAGGTGAGGCTGAACATCATGGCGGGAGAGAGTGACAGAGGGAGGTGGTTCACATGATGATCCGGGAGCAAAGAGAGAGACTCCACTCATCAGCTAAACTATATGTACCTCCAAACCACGTCCCCAGTGCCCACCTCCTCCAGTACCCTACCCACTTCAGTGACCACTCAGTCCCATCAGGGTATCAAGTCACTGATTGGGTTAAGGCTCTCATAACCCAACCATTTCTCCTCTTGGATTGTCTCTCACATGAGCTTTTGGAGGACCCCTCACATCCAACAATAGCAAGGTGGTAACAGGGAGTGGAAAGTCTTCAACAGGGTTTCATTTTTTTTAATCACATGCACATATTATTCTGCTGTCACTGTTAAAGAAAAAAGTGTTAATGTCAACTAACCTTATCTATATCTTTCAAAAGAGAATATCTCACCTAGATAATAACAATTTCACTTAGGTTGCTTAATAATTGAAAAATTTAAACAATCCAAAAATGGTGCCAATATATTATTCACAAAATAGAAGGATTCAAGTAGATATGTTTTTATCTGGCAAATAAAAAAATAATGAAAATCTTTTATAATAATTAAATATGCCTCAATTTTACTCTGCACAATGTTTTTGGTAGATTTCAAGAATATAAAATTAAACAGAAAAAAATTGGGGCTGAGAGTAAAATAGATAAGCCATGAATTTTTATTTCTCAAGTACTTTATGTTTTCCTTTTTCTAATATGGATTTCTTTTCTAAAAATGAAGTATATTGTTGAATTTTTCACACAAAGCCAGACAATTACGAAGAAGCTAACATTTCTCAGCATTACAACATGTAGAAACAAGAACCACTGACATTAGCTCAAAGTCCCACAGACCTAACTAACACAGACAGACATGTAACATTCTCAGGATTCTTGCCTGTCCAGGTGTCCCTCAGTATCTGGAGGGGATCAGTTCCAGGACCCCCGTGTGGATACCAAAATCTGCAGATGCTCAAATTCCTTATGTAAACTGGTGCAGAATTTACATATAACTACTCTCATCCTCCTGAGTACTTTAACTCCTGTCGAGATCACCTGCAACACCTCATAGGATGTAAGGGTCTGTCAAAAACTTTTTTAAACAGTTGTATTGTTCAGGGAATAATGAACCCACCACCAATAAAAGCCCAGTCCATGTAAAATGTTCAGTACAAATCCACAAAACCCCTGGACATGGAGGACCCACTGTGGGGTGGGTGTGTGTGTGTGTGTGTGTGCGTGCGCATGCTCAACCAACAGATCATCATGGATACGGGATCTTGCATAAGAACAGTGTAATCTGGCACAGACACTGGAGCAAACTGGCCTGGGCTCTATTCAGATTCCATCTCTCACTTGCTATGTGACCTTGGGTGAGTCACCTTAGCTCTCTGTGCTCCAAGTCCTCAGCCAAAACAATATGACGTTAATAACACCTGCTTCCCGAGGTTTTCTTGAAGATGGAGTGAGCTAACGCATAAGTGCCCAGAGCAGAGTCTGGCACATGGTGAGCCTTCTAGAAACACTGTCTTCTGGCCAAGTTCTGGTAGCCAGAGGCACCAGGAGGACCCGGGGGTGCGGGGAGCCTGTTCTGGGTTGGGGCTGGGCACCCTCTTTGGTGATGTCAGATGGTCTAAGCAGAGGTTTACCTATTAAGGTTTTGTTTGTTTTTTTTTTGGGGGGGGGTAGGCAGGGGAAGTTGTACTTTCCCCAGGGCTCCAGGGCTGCTTCTAGAAACTTCCAGGTGTCCTGTGAACAGGAGGTCTCTCGCCTCCTGTGGGTGGTTGGGATGTAGGCAGAGCTGGGGGAGGACGCTCTAGTTTCTCTGCTGCCTTTTGTTCCTATTTCCAGGTGCTCCTCTTCACCCCATTAGGCATGGGCTTCACTCTGGCACATTTCCCCCAATCTCTGCTGCTGCCCCAGCGCACGGACTGCATCATCTGGTGCTGGAGTGAACCGCAGCTAGGCGGGCTGGCGTGACTGTGGGTGTGTTCCCAACGAGAAAGCCAGCTGTCGCAGAAGTGAAGCCCTTGCTCACGATCATACAGCTGTTACGAGGCACAGCCAAGTCCGAGCCTGTACCAAGAGCTTCTTGCTTTTGTCTATGTGTTGAATAAATGGTTATCAAGTGTGTTTGGGACCGGTGCTGGCGGGGGGGGGGGGGGGGGCGGGGGGGGGGGGACAAGGATGAGTATTATATTGTTCCTTTCTGAGGATTTTGTTGCTAAGTGGGTTTAAAAGAGGTTTACTCCAGCACAGCTGGTTGGAGCATGGGATGCACATCTGTAATCCCAGCAGCATGGGAGACTGAGGCAGGAGGATCACAAGTTCAAGGGCAGCCTCAGCAACTTAGTGAGTCCCTGCCTCAAAACAAAACAAAACAAAAAAATTAAAAAAGGACTGAGGATGTAGCTAAGTGGTAAAGTGCCCCTGGGTTCAATCCCCAGTTTAAAAAAAGAAGAAAGAAGAAGAGGAAGAAAAGAACAACTGAGAATATTTTGGGAAAGATGGAAAATTCGTCCTATCAGATGCAAAAACGTATCAGAAATCTATAGCAGTGTACTTGGAAAGTTTTGGCATGGACCCAGAGACAGATCACCCATCAAGCAGCTGTGAATACTCGAGGAACAAGTGAAATTATGGAGGGGGGAGAGGATGGTGCTGTCATAGTTCTAGGGGAGGGACAATCATCTAAGCAAGGAAAGATTTCCAGGGCAAAATGGAACACACTGGTACATTTGTCAAGGTAAAACTCGCAACAGTCGTATGGAGAGAGACAACAAACCCCACAAACTCAGCAACAGAAAGGAAAAATATGTCTACCTGTGGCAGGGTAACAGATAAAATATTTGCTGAAGAGAAAACCATGACTCCTCATCTCTAGGAATGACAACTAAGGGACCTCGCAGGACCTCGCAGGTGTGCTATAAGTTAGAGGCAAATGAAGCAGGGGTGGTCCAGAGCCAGTCAGGGCCACACCCGCACCATTTGGGAACAGGGGACAAAGTGCACAGCTCAGCTGCCACCAGAGAGCACAGGTAGTCGGCACCAGAGCTAAAGTTTCATTTTTTGCTGGAACAATAGAACCAAAACTTAAAAGGGTAGAAGTGACCAGCATTTCAGCTGCTGGAGAGAGGCACGTAAGGCGCTCGGGCCTGTTCTAACTCAAAACCACCGGGTGACACTGCGGTGTGATCATTATTAATAGGTAACATTAATTCAGCACTTACTACCTGGAAGGTGCAATTTTAAATACTTCCTGTATCACCTCACCGGATCCTTATAACAATCCTGCGGTCTTGGGCACTTTTATTATCATTTTTCAGATAAGGAAACCGAGGCACAGAGAACAGAAGCAACTGTCCAGGCTCGGACACATGGTGGGAGGAGAGGCTGGCGTCCAGGTCTAGGTCCCGCCTGACCTGGGCTCTTGGTCTCCCTCTCCACTGTGCAGTAAGCTCATCTGTCTCTGCGACTTCCCAGGATCTGTGGAAATAAACAGCAGGACAGGAAGGAACAAAAGGTTCCCCTAGAAAGAGACCAGGGGAGGGAGGGAGGGGGAAGTGATTGGCCAAGTTACACTGTTACATCATGTGCCTATGTGAATATGTAACACAAATCCCATCAATTCTGAACATCTACAACCCACCAGTAAAAAATGTGGAAGAGGAAAGATTCCTCTAGGGTATGCAGGAAAATGAACGTCGCTGTGGATCGGTTGGTTCCCAGCCATGAGTTCAGGGAGGGGAAAGTGTTGAGTCAGGTTCTCACTATGATGGAGGTGGAAGATGTCCCCCTCTTTTTCTGAAAGAAGTTCATGAGCTATTGGTATTATTTCTTTAAGCATTTGATAGAATTCAGTAGTGAAGCTGTCTGGACTCATGCTTTTGTTGTGGGAAGATTTTTAAATTACTAATTCTTGTTATAGGTCTACAAAGATTTTCTATTCTAGAAAATCATATTGCGTTGACAATTTCTTTTGAAATAGGTTCATGTCATTTGTCTTATTTGTTGGTATGAATACACACAGACATATATAATATTCTTATAATCTGTAAGATTGGTAGTGATGTTGCTTCCTCAGGTCTCGATTTGGGTAATTGGTGTCTTCTCTGGTTTTGGCCATTTAGCTAAGGATTGGGCAATTTTGTTGATATTTTTTACAGACAGACTTTGGTTTCATGAATTTTCTCTATTTTTCTGATTTCCTCTCTAGCTTTTTTCCTTCCTGCTGCTTGCTTTAGGTTTGTTTTCCTTTTTTCTGGTTTCTTAAAGTGGAAGCTTAGGTTATTGATTAGGACCCTTCTTCTTCTCCGACAAAGGAATTGACAGCCTGTATAAATTTCCTCTTAACTATTGCTTTAGCTGTCTCATGTAAATTTTGCTATATCGTATTTCATTTAGTTCATAATATTAAAAATCTTCCCTTGGGTACCTTCTTTGATCCATGGGTTATTTGGAAGTATGCTGGCTAATTACCAGATATTTGGGTGGCTTCCAGTTTTCTTTCTACTGTAGATCTCTGATGTCACTGTGTCATGGCCAGAGAACATACTTTTTATGATTTTTAACCTTTTAAATTTTATTGAGACTTGTTTTATAGCCCAGCAGGTGTAATATCTTGGAGACTGTTTCATGTGCACTTGAAAAGACTATGTATTCTGGAATCTCTGGGTAAATGTATTCAAGTTGGTTGATGGGATTCAGGTCTTCCATATCCTTAGTAATTTTTTTTCTGGTTGGTCTATTTATTAATGAGCTATTCAAATCTCCAGATATTATTGTTAACCTGTCTATTTTCAATTATGTCAGTTTTATTTTAGATATTTAGATATTTGAGGAGTCTATTTATAGAAGTATGTACAGGCTTGTGTTTGTAGAAATGTTTCTTTTTTTAATTTCTAAATTTTGTTCTTTTTAGATATATATGACAGTAAAGTGTATTTTGATGTATTATACATACATGGAGTATAATGTAGTAATGGTTCATTAATACGTTTTTTTTATTAATTGTTGATGGACCTTTATTTATTTATATGAGGTGCTGAGAATCGAACCCAGTGCCTCATACATGCTAGGCCAGTGCTCCACTACTGAGCCACCCCCCAGCCCACTGTAGCAATGTTTCTCAACATGACTTTTCTAATATCAATATATGATTCTTCAGCTTTCTATGGCTACTATTTGCATAACATATCATTTTTCCATTTTTTTCTGATTTATGTTTGAGTCTAAAGTATGTCTCTTATAGATCATAGTTGGGCCTTTCTTCTTTTATTTAGTTTGTCAATTTCAGCCTTCATGGAATTTTCAATATAATTATGCTAGTGTTCCAGAAGAGTCATGTGTTAAAGACTTGGTCCCCAACACAGAAATATGCAGAGGCGGAACTTTTGGGAACTGATTTGATTATGAGGGGTCTAAATTTATTTATTTACTTATTTATGTATATGTAAAGGTTACGGCCAAAACAGATCTTTTCTCCTCATCTGTGAGTTAACCAATTTGATAGAGTACTAACTTGGACTACTGGGTGGTGGCAGAAACCAGGCAGCTGGGTGTGTATGGTTGGAGGAAGGTCACTGAGGGTGTGACTTGGGTATTATACCCTGCCCCTGGCCTCTATTTTTTAAAATATTTTTTTAGTTGATAGACCTTTGTTTATTTATTTTTATGTGGTGCTAAGAATCAAACCCGGTGCCTCACACATGCCGGCAAGTGCTGTATCACTGTATCAACTCTACAACCCTAGCTCCCGGGCCCCTTTCTTGCTCTCTGATTCTGGGCTGCCATGAGCTCATCAATTTTCCTCCACCAGGCCCTTCTGCCATGATGTTTCTGCCTTGGAGCATGCTGACCACGAATTAACTATAACCTCCAAACTATGAGCCAAAATAGATCTTTTCTCCTCAAAGGTGTTTTCCTCAGGTGTTTGTCAAAGTGAGGAAACCTGACAACACAGGCTGAAATTTCCTGTTTTCTATCATTTTTGTACTTCTGTTCCCTCTTGATTGTTTTCATTTGTGTTAAACACTTTAAAAAAAAATTACTATTTTAATTCATCTTATTTTTGCTATTCTTTTGACACAAAAATCTTGTTATTTTATAGTGTACAATGTGATGTCTTGATTTATATATATATATTATCAAAAGATTCACTAATAAAAGCTAACATTTTTCTCACCTATTTCCTTTGTTAAATTTTTTGTTATGCCTTTTTGAGTTACTGTTCGCTCTAGGGATTACAATTTACATTTAAATTTATGGTAATATATATTAGAGTAACTTAGTTCTCATAATATAAACAAAAGTTTATGATATTTAAGTTTTGTGCTATTGCCATGTATGTTATAACCCCTCCCCAACAGCTATAATCATTGCTCTGTACACTCTTATATCTTTTAAGAGTAAAAATGCAAAATGTAGAACATATAGTTTTAAAAATAAGTTTACTCTGGTTCAGTGGCAAAGTACTTATCTAACATGCACAAGTCCTTGGCTTCAATTCCTAGCACTACAGAAAAAAAATTTACTTCCATATTTACCATTTTTGTTCTTCCTACAGATGATGTCAATTCCTTCCAGGCTGAAGAAATTCCTTCAGGGTAGTAGTTTCCCCTTACAAACACAATAGGGACAGAAAGTACTTTTGCAAACTCCAAATGGGTTTTTAAATCATTCCATAGACTTTTCAGTTCTAAAATGATCCTGTTCGAGTGACAAGACTATAAACTGAACAAGGCTTCCTTTCAGGGATGTGGAATGGTTACCCAGTTAATGAAAACTGGCATGTTATGAATGTAGTCACGTGAGGCATGACATTTTGGTCAACAACAGACCACTCATATGACAGTGGGCCCACAAGATGATGTCGCCTAGTGACATCACAGCCATTTTGGACTGTGTAGTACACTTTATGATGTTTGCATAATGATGAAATCACCTCCCAAACTCACAGTGTGTCCATTTTAAAGCAACACATGTATTTCTTTCATCATACACTCACACCTGCATTAATTCATTAATACACATTAACTCACAACCAGTTAGAAAATTAGAAATTTGGAAAATTCCAAAAAATGTTGGAACAATTTGTAAGTTTTAAATTGTGTGTTCTGAGTAGTGTGATGAAATCTCACACCATCCTGCTGTCCCTTTGGGATGTAAATCATCCCCTTGTCCAATCCATCAGCATTGTGTTCTAGCTGCCCTTAGTTGCTGTCTCAGTAACCAAGTTTCACAGTGCTTGTATTCAGGCAGCTCTTACGTAGTAGCAACTCTACCTTCACCTGACTTCATCTCATCATGGAAGTATTTATCACTGCACATCAGCTTCACAATAGAGTGAAGATATTTTTGAGAGAAGTTATAGTCACGTAATTTTTATGACAGTCTACTGTTGTGACTGCCCTATTAATATCTTATGTTGTTCATTTATATGTGATGAGTCATTTTCCTCTTGCTGGTTCAAGATTTTCCATCTTTAACTTTCAACATTTTGACTATGATATGTCTAGGTGTAAATCTTTTTTTGCATTTACTCTAGTTTGTTGGCTGAGTTTTTAAAAGTATAAGTTGATTTAAAAGACTCAAATTTAGTTGATTTAAAAGACTCAAATTTAGTTGGTTTAAAAGACTCAAACTTATGTAAAAACGTGGATGTGTAACCGATGTGATTCTGCAATCTGTATACAGGGTAAAAATGGGAGTTCATAACCCACTTGAATCAAATGTATGAAATATGATATGTCAAGAGCTTTGTAATGTTTTGAATAAGCAATTAAAAAAAAGAAACTTGATTTAAAAGACTCAAAATTAGTTGGTTTAAAAGATTCAAAAAGTACAGGTTGATTTAAAAGACTCAAAACTTGCAATCCTCTGTCTCAGCCTCCTGAGTCACTGGGATTACACGCGTACACCTGTTATCACAGTGACTCAGGAGGCTGAGGCAGAGAATTGCGAGTTTGAGGCCAGCCTCAGCAATCTTCTGTCTCAAAAATGAAAGGGCTGGGGATGTTGCTCAGAGGTTAAGCACCCCTGGGTTCAATCCCCAGTGACAAAAGACAAAGAAAAACTCAAAATTGGGAAGATTTTGGTTATTATTTCTTCAAAAATATTGCCTAACCCTTTCTCTGTCATTTCTTCTCGTCTGCCATTCCCATGCCTGGAACTGGCTGACAGGCCTCAGATGCTCTATTCATGTTTCTTCCAACTTCTTTAGATGGGTTATTTACTAACGACCTATCTTCAAGTTTCCTGATGTCTTACCATTTTGTTTTTCTTAGTAGTTATTTTACTTTTTAACCCCTGATTTTCCATTTGACTCATCTCTTTTTTGCTGAGATTTTACTGTCATGCTTTTCTTCAAATTTATTAATATGGCTTCCTGTAGTTGTTTAACTTATCTACAATAGCTGTTTTGAAACTGTCTGCTAAATCCAATACCTGGTGACAATGGAGATGGCTTTTTTCTTTTGGTGGCATCCAGATTGACGGAATACAGAGCTTTGCATTAGGCAAGTGCTCTACTACTGAGCTATATCTATCTTATCTGATTTTTGAATATATCTCACAACTGGTGGCATGTTACATAAAGTGGTTTCTTTTTAGTGGAACATAAAATAAACACACTTGGTACAATTAGTTGAGTTCTGAACTTGATGAAATATTGCTTGCTATTTTTTGTCCCAAATTTCCTCAAAACCCTATTTCTCCCGAGTCAGAATCTAGTCGTAGCTGATGAGAAGGGAGCAGTTGTGCTGTTTCCTCCTCCCTAGTGGGCAACTATATTGGGTGGAAACAGGTTTCCAATGGTTTCCGTGCTGTTCAACCAAGCCTCTTTGTTTCTTTTACAAAGAAATTTGTAACTTGCTTCAGTTTGATACAAAATTTTCATTTTGCCTCAGGTTGATACAAATTTTACTGTTTCGATCAGTTATACATTTGTTGTGGTAATATTAATGAATTGTGGTCACTCTACAGTTTACTATAAAAACACTATCTTTGGTTCTCTGTTAGTTCTCTGTGTTTCTGCAGGTTAGTGCATTTCAAAGACTGAAGCTGATTAAAGTGTATTGTTCCACCATCTTTCCCAGAAACTTTTACCATGCATATTTAGTAAGTATATGAAACACCTAGATGCTGTTTTGACTTAGAAAGTGTTATAATGTCACTGGTATTTTTTGTGGTCCTTAGTTGCCAATGCTTTAAGTCTGCAAGAAACTAGGAAATTTGAGATACTATATACTCTTTGGTTGGGTATTAAAGAAAGGGAATAAGAAATTATTATTGTCTGAAACAAAACAAAAAACCACAGGCAAAAAGAACTCTGCTTTAAATTTGCAAAAAGGTAAAACTGAGACTATTCTTTTGAATACATTATATATGCAAGTAGACTATTAGGAGGAATGTGCATTTATTTCATTAAAAAAACAAGATTCATCCCCTGGACAGAACTGTTTCTTTTAAAGCAGCAGCAATTACAAGGCACATATGTACGAAATACCTCAAGCAAAACAGAAACTGAACATTAAAAAATATGTCATTTAAAAAGATGTTGAAGATTATCTGTTAACATGAACATAGCTTATAAAAATGACATCATCTTTTACAATTTTATTCCTTTATTTTTTAATAAAAGAAGGAATAATGGTGTAATGCCTATGTGCTGCCCCGTAGCACATATCAGAAACCTTTATACCATTTAACTCCATTTGCTAAAGAGAAAGCAGCTAAAGTAGAGCTTACCATTTCATTTTTACTGCTTTCACATTTTTCTTAGAGATCTGAAATTCCTAAGATGAAAAGAAAAAGTTCTCACTTTTCTTACCTTAGAAAAAGCCTGTCATTTTATGTCCCTAGGCAAACCCACTGTATCATAAAAAACACTTGAGATAGTTTAAAATATCAAGAATATGATCTGAATTTGGGGATCAACAAAACAACCTTCTTCCTAAAGATTAGAATCAACACATAATAAACTAAAAGGTAAATTATATTAAAATAAAATAGTGTTTTATTTAAATTATTGCTCACTTATGAAGCAGAATGATTATTCTCTGGTTAGGGATACTCAAATTAGAAATGGTATAACATCAATATCTAGTATATATAAAACTCTAGGATTCAAATATATTATAATGAAATTTATGATAATCCCAAAAGTGTTCCTTCGCATATCAGCCACCACTTAGCTTTACATGAAGACTAGAAAAGATATGGTTGAATTAACTCTTCAGTAGTAAGTTCCCATACGAAGTATTCCTCTCAGCTTTAACTAAGTTGCCAAGTCATTTTTCAATGACATATTTTAGGAGTGCTTACAGAATCTTTAGGACAGAAGGGAGACGAGAAATAGAAACTCTGGTTTCATATGACGACGACAACAACAGTGAAGAATATAAAATATTAGTATAATAAAACATTTAAACAGCACTAAATAGCACAATTTAAATACTAGTTACACATCATCATTAGTCTTTCTCTTAGAAAACCAGTTCCTGGGCTTTAGATGTGTTTTCTCTTTAAAAATCACAAGCATTCATTCTTCTCGTGGTCACACGATTGGCCCATATCCTGTCAGATATCCTCGAGTTCTCTTCAGGTCCCCCCTGGCCACCAAGAGGTCTCAGTTCTGTCTGCGAGCCACTGGGTGCCGGACGCCCCCTAGAGCAGGACAGCCTGGGCTACCTCCTTGATGGTGGATGCAGCTCTCTCCAGTTCCTCCTCTGTTTGTTCGACTGTAACCACCACCCTGATGCTGAGAAATAATAAAGGATATTAGAAATCACTGAGTCAAAGTCTACACCGCGGGCCAGCCACCTGAGGCCAGAGCGCCAAATCCAGCTGCTACCTTTTTGGTCCACCAAGTTTTGCTGGAACTTCACTTGCTTACAATTCACATACTGTCTCTGGATGCTTTCCCACTACTACAGCAGAGGTGAGACTGTGAGGGCACTCTATGGCCTGCAAGCCTAACGAATTTACTATCTGGCGACTGGCAAAGTTTTACCTCCCAGCCTATACCATGGTGTGTTCCTGGGCAGAGTGACCGTGCTGTGAAGCCTGCTATGGAGGCTGAAAAACTGTCCTCCCCATGATCTACTACTCCATGCTGGTGGCAGGACGACGACAACTCAGGCACAAAGCAGGAATTCAACACTTCTCACATCAATTTTAGCGCTGTTTGTTTGTATTTATAATCCAAAACAATGTGGACACTTTATAATACTTGGAGGCAAGGCAGAAATTTTCAAGTTCTCAGGAAATTAAAGAAATATGACCTCAGGGCTTATAACTGAGTGGTAGAATGCTTGCTTGCCTAGCATGTGCAAGGCCTTGGGTCCATTCCCCAGAACCATACAAAAAAAACCCAACCAAACAAACAAAAAAAAACCACTGGAAATATGAACTTCATGGGACAAGACTAGCAGATCACCTTTGTACCCTCCACTTTCCTTTGAAAACACTTGCTTCATCCACTTATTGAGCTGTGCTGTTTGTGTATGGAGCATCAAGGGCACAAAACAAGCATGACTCTAGGGCACAAAACAAGCATGACTCTAGTCCCCCATGTTGGTGTTCTCACTAATGAGCAAGTAGACTCCAAACTTGGATGGGCACAACGTTAACAAGATCGGAGCTTAATGGCACTTCTTTTCAGTTGCTGCCTAAATGATGCCCACAAGTCCCAGCGTGGCTCCGCATGTACAGAACATTCCAATTCTCAGGTTTTCTCCCGTACACCTCTGGCCCTTCCGCAGCTATCCTCCGGGCCTGAAGATATACTTGAAAGGTCTCCAGGCCACACTGAACCTGGAGTAATCATGCCTCCTTATCTGCAGCCAGGACACAATGCCCAGCAGCTGCTTGAGGAACTCACACAAACGCTCCTTGACTCTAATGGGATCACATCCTGATAAACCCACTGTACTCTGACAACACAGCAATACACCGAACCTGCTGAACCTCCTCACTGAGCTTAGCCAACTTTAAAGGTGCTTTGAATACTTCTGTTAGCCAACAGTTGGAAAATTCAACCCACAAAGTCCATTTTTTAAAAAAAGTATAAAATATTGAGCTCACACAATTTACTGAATATCATACTGAAACAGAACTGCGGATACACCTTCACGCTGTGTGAAGTTGCAAATGTTCAGCCAAACCACTAGAAGCTGGGGACAGTCTGTGCTCAGTTCTCCTGGCTTAGAAGGGTCACCTGCTTTTAGAAGCCTTAACATCATCCCAGGGCAGAATGACAATGCTTTCTTCTGTAATCTCCTGAAGAGGGCCATGGTTTGGGTGTCCACCTCCTCTGACCAGAGTATTCAGTCTCCTTTCTCATCTTCAACTGATTGTATGCTTCCGCCTTTGCTTCAGCGTTTGCTGATGAAGCACTCAGCACTCTGGCCAGCACGGGCAGCAGGACATCCCTATAGGATGCTCCTCATGGCAGAAACTGCTGCTACAGAAACTGCTGCCCTTGGAACGTGGTAGCTGGCAGCTGATCACAACCTGTTTGCCCCAGTTCATTTCTGGGATCCCAGGCATTTATTTGAATTAACTGAGAGGATACTCAGTCCTGAGGTGCTTTTCAGTTAAAATTCAAAACCTTCTTGTTTAAGGAAAAAACTGGTGTCATATTGTATTTATAGACAGATATTCTTCCATATCCTGTGATACTCTTCCAAAAATTTTCAAAACATATATTTCATATGGAGTTTAAATAGGAAAGAAAAGTGAGGTCATATTTTAATATCAACCAACCTTGGAGGAGGGAGGCACTTTTCTTCTTTCTCCAAGTAGCGGGCCTGAGTTAATGCAATACTTCTGTTCATGCACTGAAGGAAGAAAAAGGAACACATTGGCAGCCTGGACTTCAGACACTGGTAATTAAAACAGGAAGGTACACTGAAAACCTCTACAGTAGTTTTAATTTTCTCTTCCAGTTATAACTGCTAACAGACAAAACTAAAATACCACAATATGATCTTGAGCAGCGCTCACTCCACAGAATTTTCTGCAATGACGGGTATGTTCATGCTGCGGTGTCTGGGACAGTCGCCACGAGCCCATGTGACTCCTAAGTATCCAGAGAAATGGCTGCGCTACAAAGAGACTGCATTTTACTTTATTTTTACTTGGTTTGAATTTATTCAGCCACGGTGCCTGACATTTCAGATAAAGCCGAGCTAAAACACAGGGAAGTAGTATGAGCAAAGCCTTCTGGGCCAACCCAGAGCTGGACTTAAGAACAACATTAGCAGGGCCAAATCAGAGAGAAATTGCTTCAATTCATCTGTGAGCAGGAACGATAATTTGTATGTGTTCCATTTGGGCAAGGTGCCACCAGAAAGTCTGGTGTTGAGTTTCTTGTACATCTTTCCTGTGTATTAGTTACCTGTCAACATTTTTTTCTTTTAAATTAAAACAATCTCCACTAAAATAAAGCAAACATAAAAAACTGGAAACAAGATTATAGGTGATGAAAACATCTCAGGATTAAAGATAGGAATGGTTGTAGAACCTTGTGAATATATTAAAAACCACTGAACTATGTGAATTACATGTGTAAACAAATATAAATATATATAAAATCACATAAAAATAAAATCAACAGAGCAAGAAGGTGACATAAAGGAAAGAACAATGCCTGGCTGTATCAGTCCAAAGAGGGATCATGTTGTGAGCCTCAAGGACTGGGTGGGAAAATCAGCCTCTCACCGATTCCAGAGCCAGGAAGTATACTCGGAAGCATGAAGGCCCCTTGAAAACATCTGGCCTGACTCTGGTCCTGGCCGGGTAAAAGGCAATATAAAGCACAGCTCAGTGTGTGAAAACAGAGTCCTGGTGAGCAACTCAACATAAACTTGGCAAGAGTTCTTCTCGGTTCTACAAACTGTAACGAGAGTCACTGTATCACAGTTCTTTTCTCTCTTCAAATATGAAAAGAAAAGGGGGGTGGGGCAAAGATTGTGAGGATTTTTAAGATGGGGATTGTGATTATGTGAAGAAGCTATAAGCACTTTCTATTTTCTTAGTATAAATGAAGTTTCCAGATGGTACTTTGTTCCCTGTCCCAGGATGTTCTCTCCTCACTCTGCTCCCAAGATGGTGTCCTAAGAGACCCAGCATCCAACAGGAGTCCACAGAGAGAAGTCTGGGGTCTGTGAGCTTCCAGAGAATTTCACCTTCTCGTTTTGTTATGAGGATAGTCTATGGAAGCATAGTTTGGTCATTTCAGGTACGTGAGTCCCTGGTCTCTCTCGGGAAGAAAGCAGTTTAACTATTGCTATCTAATGAAAAAAAGAACAGAGGGGCTGGAAATGTGGCTCAAGTGGTAGCGCGCTTGCCTAGCATGCGTGAGGCACTGGGTTCGATTCTCAGCACCACATAGAAATAAAAGATATTGTGTCCACCTGAAAAAAAAAAAAACTAAAACATAAATTAAAAAAAAAAAAAAAAAGAACAGAGAGGATTTAGTATGAAGCAGATACACTGGCATCTAACTGCCAGCATCCCCCTGCCACAAATGTGTGTAGACCACTGTCCTGAGCTAGTCCAAGAGGAGACGGAAAGAAGTAGAAAAAAGAGTCCTCCCATAGGATTCAGCACAGTCACATGCAGCTTACAAGGGGCTGCTCCATCGTCATCAGCCTCAGACACCACTGAGGGTGGCTCTGCTGAAAACCCCGACTGACGTGACACTTGAAGGGGATGTAATTCATTTCAACTGTCCAGGCTTACCATGCCGTTTGTCGTGAATTCATAAATTTGTTCTGGACTTGCTTTTGTCTAAGAACTCTAATCACAAACTTACTTTTGCATCTGTACATATTTAACAGTGCCCGAGGGAACACAGTGACATTTCCCCAACCATCAGTCACTCCAGCCCAATCCTTCACACTCCTTAATTAGGAGTCTCAGATTCTGGGTTTTGTCAACTGATCCTAAAAGGCTATATGCTGCATGCAGTCCTCCATGGACACAGTTCAAACTTTACAGGACGGAGGCAGCTGAGGTACTCTGTGCAGCCAGAGGTGGCCTTCACACCTGGGCTGCATACTGACCAGTCACTGTGACTAAAAAACACCTGCCTGAGACGCCACATGGACAGAGGACTGGTATGGGGGGCTGGCCTGGAAAACACCCAGGTCAGAAGGCAACCATCATTAGCACCACAAGATGCCTGGTGGTACCATCTTAGGGCAGGAGCCTCTGAAAAGAATCGTCCACAGGGCCAAGAAGTGGAGTGAAGCCCATTTTCATTCTTAAAGGTAAAACTGATAGCCAGTGTTGCCCCAGGGGCACATGCTCACGGTGCTGCAGGACCAAGGGATGGGTCTTACAGAGGAGGAGGATAGCTCAGAGGACAGTGAGGAGGAGGGCTCAGGAGAGGCAGTACTGCAGCTTTCCTAAGTGGTTGCTTACTCTCAATGTCTAAGTCGTAATCAGAAAAAAATGATTTTCAGGAGATAAATTTAAATGCATCTCCCAAATTAGAAAGATTACAGAGGACTTCCTTCTTCCTTTCTGATTAGGGGAGAATTATGATTTCAGGGTGACGATGATGGGCTGTCTTCCAGCCTCCAGAAAGGTGAGGTGCAGAGGGGTGTGTGTGTGTGTGTGTGTTGGGGGTAGGGTGTTTGCCCTATGTCAGTAGCTGTCCCAGAACGTTTGGGAATTGCATATAATGCCTCCCAACCAGAATGTCTGCCAGCCTGTGAGAGCTTTCTGCAAAGCTAATTATTCAGTTGAGTGTATTTAAATAAAATGTGGCCTGAATGCCCAACTTCAGTGGAAGCTGAATTGACCCAATGGGAGTGAGGGCCTGTGGCCTGTCCCTAGAGGGACACTATGACTCAGCTGGGGACTATCCACATGCTGAGTGGGTGACCAGCAGCTTCTGCTATACCCTGTTTCTTGGGGCAAGGAGATCTTTCTGAAAAATGACATAAAAAACTGCTAGAAGTGAGGGGGGAAGAGGCGGGGAGGTTCACTTGAGTAAGTGAATACTGACCTGATTTACGATTTCCTGAAGTAGTTTCACATCTTTCTCTCGAGACCCAGTGCTCTCTTCCAGTTGTAGGTGAAATGCTGGAGAGAAGGACTCCCCCACCACTTTTAATCCATAAATGCTGAAGAAGGAAACACACATACCCCCATTAATCCCTTCTAGGCTCAAAGCTTTCTCATACATAAATAATTTTAAAAGTCCATTGTCAAGGCCGAATGAACAGAACAGAATTTATGATTCTGATGGAAGCACTGTGTGGTGTGAACCTGTGCTTTGGGCAGTGCTTCCCAGGGTAGGAAAATGCTCACAAAGCCGGTTCTGTGAGTGCGGGACTGTGAGAAAAGCTCCCTGACCCCAGGAGGATGCAGTGGCCTCCTGTCTGTCCTGTTTCTAGCCTCCCAGTGGGAGGCTCATGTGCTCCCTCCCTGCCAGACACCTCCTCCCAGGTTCCCTGGGCGTGGTCCATCATCACCTACCTGCTCTGCTCTGCTCTCTACTCCCACTACAGCCCTGCGCATGGCTGGGCCCACTGCCGTGTTGTCTCTAGGGAGGGTCTGTTTCCTCAGCACTCACTTCAGGGAAGGGTCCCTTCTACCATTTTCTATTTATCCTGTTTGACTACTTCTTACTTATTACAACTTATAATATGATGCTTCCTTGCTTATTTATAATAGAGAGGCATGTATCTTCTCTATTATAAATTATAGGAATGATTCCTGACATTAATAAACATATTTTGACTGCAGTAAGATTAAAAATTTCCTTTTTTTTTAAGAGAGAGAGAGAGAGAGAATTTTTTAATATTTATTTTTCAGTTTTCGGTGGACACAACATCTTTATTTTATGTGGTGTTCAGGATCGAACCCAGCGCCCTGTGCATGCCAGGTGAGCGCGTTACCACTTGAGCCACATCCCCAGGCCCTAAAAATTTCCTTCTTATATGCATGATTTGTTTAAAAAATTTACTTGGATTAAGATTTTCTTCTTTCTTGGTATTAACAGTAGAGACAACTTTTTTTGGGATTAAAATTCTACATTTTAAAGTGATTATGGCTTTCAAGGGTAGCTTTCAATCTGCCCTTGATCACCAGGAGAACTCCATGCCATATGATTTAGTCAGGTTCGCCTAAAGTCCATTTTTTTTTTAATTTTTATTTTTTATTGATTGTTCAAAACATTACAGAGCTCAAGACATATCATCTTTCATACATTCGACTCAATTGGGTTTTGAACTCCCCAAATACATAATACAGACTCACTTCTGTTACATACTCACATTTTTACATAATGGCATATTAGTGACTGTTGTATTCTGCTACCTTTCCTATCCCCTACTATCCCCCTTCCCCTCCCCTCCCCTCCCATCTTCCCTCTCTACCTCCTCTGCTGTTGTTCAATTCTCTCCCCTTTTCCCCCCCACCCCCTTGCCCCTCATAACCTCTTATAATTTTGTGTATCACTGAAGGTCTCCTACCATTTCCATATGTTTTCCCTTCTCTCTTCCTTTCTCTCCCCCCATTTGTCTTAGTTTACTGTTAGTCTTTTCCTCATGCTCTTCCTTCCTGTTCTATTCTTAGTGGCTCCCTTTATATCAAAGAAGACATTTGACATTTGTTTTTTAGGGCTTGGCTAGCTTCACTTAGCATAATCTGCTCTAATGCCATCCATTTCCCTGCAAATTCTATGATTTTGTCATTTCTTAGTGCTGCATCTAAAGTCCATTTTTTAAAAATGTTTTTTTAGTTGTAGGTGGACCCAATGCCTTTAGTTTTAATTATTTTTATGTGGTGCTGAGGATCAAACCCCAAAGCCTCACCTGCACTAGGCGAGCCCTCTACCACTAAGCCACAACCCCAGCCCTTAAAAGTCCATTTTATCCTATAATAAAAAACATTGTTTGAGTTTTGGTGACATATGTCTATCTGAAATTTGGCCAAATATTTGAGATTGCTTTAATTTAGTTTGTTTTGCTTAGATTTATTTTTTTCTCTTTGAAAAGATCTTAATAAGCATTCAGTGGTACACTTGAATTTTCTTGGTTTGGGACTACTGCTATTGTATGGATAAAGTCTCCCCCAAAGACAGGGGGGAGCACCGTGTTAATGGCCTGGGGCCCAGAGAGAAGGACTTCCCCACCACTGGAGGGGATCCAAGTCTCTTCCTCTTCCTCTTGTTTCTTGGCTCATGAGGTGAGTGGCTTGTTCTGCCACGCAAACCGCTTCTCCAAAGGCCCAAAGAATGGGGCTATTGATCACTGGCTGGAATTCTAAAATTGTGGGCCATAATAAACCTCTTCCCTTTCTAACTCGTCTCAGGTATTTTATTGTAGTTAGCTATAGTACAGCTAACAGGTGGTAGGAATCATGTGAGATGCTGGACGCTGATTTCATCTGACTACCCTTGAACATTACTAATTTGTCTCCTTTCCTTAAATGTAATACATCATACCAGAACCTCTCTTTAAAACAGGCTGCAGGTCTGATTCATGGAATTTTAGAATCTAGGGATCTGAAGTGTGGGGAAATCTTCAAGATTAGTTCTTATACTAATATAGAAATTAAGCAAAGTGCTTTCAATCTACTTCCCATGTGAATTTTTAAAAGTCTCAATTTTCTTGATCATGTTTTCTCAGAGGAGAACTTTAAAAATTACTTTTTAAAATATTTCACATAAATCAAATAGCCTGGCCTTTGCTCAACATATACAAGGCACCTGAAGCCCAAATCTAGTTTGTACTTTGACCAAATGTGCTCAGCTTCTGTGGTGCGTAGGGCAGAGACTGGTGGGAGAAGAAATGAAATAGCATGGCCTATCTCTGTCACTAGAAGAGAAAAATCAAGTGAGTTTAACTAAAATCAAATACACAAAAGCAATCATGAAATTCATTTGGAAAAATAAGAGACCCAGAATAGACAAAGCAATCCTTAGCAAGAAGAGTGAAGCAGGAGGCATCACAATACCAGAAGCCAAACTATATTCCAGAGCAATAGTAAAAAAATTGGCATTGTTTTGGCACCAAAATAGACATGTAGACCAATGGGACAAAATAGAAGACACAGAGACAAACACATATAAATACTAGACAAAGGCGCCAAAAACCTAGATTGGAGAAAAGGTAGCTTCTTCAACAAATGGTGCTGGGAAAACTGGAAACCCATAGGTAGCAAAATGAAATTAAACCTCTCTCTCTTACCCTGCACAAAAATCAACTCAAAGTGGATCAAAGACATAGGCCCTAGAACAGACACCTTATGCCTAATAGAAGAAAATATAGGTCCAATTCATCATGTTGGATTAGGACCCGATTCTTTAACAAGATTCCTAAAGTATAAGAAGTAAAATTAAGAACCAATAAACACAATGGATTCAAACTAAAAAGCTTCTTCTCAGCACAGGAAACAATCAGTAACACGTAGAGAGAGTCTTAGAATGGGGAAAAAAAAAACTTTACCACATGCACCTCAGATAGAGCACTCATCTCTAGGATATATAAAGAACTCAAAAACTTATCACCAAAACCCCCAAATAACCCATTCAATAAATGGGCTAAGGAACTGCACAGATACTTCACAAAAGAAGAAATACAACTGATAAACAAACAAATGGAAAAATGTTAATTATTTCTAGCAATTAGAGAAATGCAAATCAAAACCACTTAAAGATTTCATCTTACTCTAGTCAGAATGGCAAGTGCTGGTGAGGAGGTGGGGGGAAAAGGCACACTTATACATTGCTGGTGGGACTGCAAATTGGTATAACCACTCTGGAAAGCAGTATGGAGATTCCTCAGAAAACTTAGAATTGACCCAGCTATCCCACTCCTCATTTTATACCTAAAGGACTTAAAAATCAGCACATAACAGTGACACAGCCACATCAATGTTTATAGCAGCTCAATTCACATTAGCTAAATTAGGAACCAACCCAGATGCCCTTCAACAGATGAATGGATAAAGAAAATGTGGTATATATATATACACAATGAAATATTACTCAGTCTTAAAGAAGAATGAAATTATAGCATTTATAGGTAAATGCATGGAACCAGAGAACATCATGCTAAGTAAAATAAGCCGATCCCAAAAAAACCAAAGGCCAAATATTTTCTCTGATAAGTGGATGCTGATTCACAGTGGGGGGAGAGAGAGAAGAATGAAGGAACTGTGGATTGTGCAGAGGGGAGTGAGGGCACCGGGTGGACTGTGGGGCTGTGAAGGACAGTAGAATTAGACAGACACTATTACCTATATGATTACACTACTGGAGTGATTCTGCACCATCTGCCAGAGGAATGAAAAGCTGCGTTCAATTTGTATACAACGTGTCAAAATGTATTCTACTGTTATGTATAACTAATTAGAACAAATTAAAAAAAATAGAAGGGAGGCCAATAGAATAGAAGAAGGGGATGGGGGAGGGAGGGGAGGTACTGGGGAACGAAACTGATCTACTTATACTGTTGTTTTGTGTGCATGCATGAACATATTACAACAAATCCCATTGTTATGTATAATTATAATGTGCCAATAAAAAGGGGATGGGGGAACCCAAATGGACAGAGTGTTGCTCAAACCCCAAAACCGAGAATTTTTAAGAGCCTAATATACAGGCTTTAAAAAACAAGTTTGGCAAATGTTTCATTTTATCCAAATAGGTAAATCCCATGCCCTGGGCTAGGTTTGAGCTCAGGGCAATCAACAAAGCAGTTACAGCCTCTTGGCATGCTCACAAGCTAGGGAGAAAGCTAGATGCCAATCACTGTCTTTCACAAGGGATGAGGAACCTATAAGTTTCTGAAACAAAGGCAAACCAGCACAGGCTGCTGAATTCTCCCCAACTCTATCTCAGAGATGACAAGAGTGAGTCAAGTGGAGAAATTAAAAAAAAAAAACAAAAGACAATGTAATGAAACAAGAGTGATAAAACAAAAGAAATTAATGAAAAAAAATAACTACAATAAAAATATAGAGAGCCCCAAAATAACTTGCTATAGGGAAGATTGTGGAAAGATCATTCTGAACATGGACAAGAGGGAAACACAAAATAAAAAGGGGAAATAACAGAGACACAGGAGAGAATCACAGACTATCCCAAACAACAAGAAGTCCCAGGCCTAGATATCTTTTAAGGATGGGGGCTACGCGACTCTAAAGAAACAAACCACGGAGCCTTTTCTTCTCTGTGGCTCCATGAAGCTCTTGTTGAGCAAGAGTGACAAAGCTTCTACACGGGGAATAAGAGGAGGATGCCTGCTCTTTCTGCACTGCTCAATACAGTATCACAGACCAGACCAATCCAATAAAAGAAGATGTATAAGAATTGGGAAAGACAGAAAACCATTATTGCAGATAACAGGACTTCTATGTTCATCATTACAACACAATGAAACAAACTACAGGACTTAATATCAATTTAAAAAATCATATTCTTACATATCAGCAATAGCCAAGTAGCAAATATAAAGCACAACCCCATTCACAATAGCAACAAAATCTACAGATAGTCTAGACATTTTCTTTTTTTTTAATACTTTTTTTTAGTTATAATTGGACACAGTACCTTTATTTTATTTACTTAATTTTATGTGGTGCTGAGGATCGAACCCAGGGCCTCACACATGCTATTTGAGTGCTCCACCACTGAGCCACAACCCCAGCCCCCTAGATATTTTCTTTAAAGGTCTCATAAAGATACAAGGGCCTTTCTGGAGGAAAATAGTTAAATTCCACTAAAGAACACAAAGGAAGATTTAAATGAATAGATGATGTTCATGGGTGACAATTCCCTCCACAGTACTGAAAAAAATTAATACAATTCCAATCAAAATGCTAGTAATAATTTTGGAGAAAACTGTATTCCAAAACTAAGATAGTAATAAAAGCAAATATAGTAACAAAAACAGAATTGAGCAAATAAACCAATAAATGGAAGAGACGGATCAAAAGCAGACCTATGTACAAATGGGAAATGTCTATGATGGTGGCTGCCCTATAAATCACTAGAAGAAAGGATGTGTCATCTGGATGTTTCTGAAGCTGTCCTTACTTATCTTCTCTTGACTCCAGTTTCTTCCTGTGGCCACTGTCCAGTTTCTGTTGCTTTTTATAGAAAACTGATAAAAACTGTCATCTACTTTGTGTTCAATCCCGTTCTTCCCAGTTTCTGAGGAGCCTCCTGCTACCAGGCATCCCACCCCTCCTGAAGTGCTCACAGTAAACTCCATATTATGAAATCAAAGATTCATCAACGTTTGGGGACCTGCCAGGACTGTCAGAAGCAGCACGCTGCATGCTGACCTACAATACCACCTTCTTCAGTTGGCCTCTTCTGCGCTGCCTTTTCCTGACTCGATCTCCTTGGCTGTTTTTTTGACTTCTTCACACTGAAATGTCTTAAACAATATCTCATGCTAATGGCTTCAAGCTCAGGACTCATTCTCAAACTTGTGTATCCAAATGCCATTCTCTACTGGAAGTGTGATGAGCTTGCTAAGCTTAGTACATTCAACACTGAATTTCCCCACCAAATATTTCTTCCAGTTCTATGCATTCACTTATCAGCTACTCCATTTTGTTGCTCAGTCCAAAAACCTTAAGATCAACCTCGAATCTTCTTTCTCACTCACCCTGCATTTGAACTTCTGGCAGACAGAGTGGATTCCTCTTCAAATATATCCAGAACTCAAACACTTTTAACTGCTACTATGGAGGTGAAACTCAACACCACCTTCTGCCTGCATCAATCTCTTAACTAGTCTCCTTGCTTCTGTTCTTATTACAGTACAATATATTATTTCACACTACACACGAGTACTTATGTCATGACTTAAGTCGAGTTGTGCCGTACCACTCTTTCATGCACTGCCGTTGTGCCTGAGCCATGGCCAACAAGGTCATCACCTGGCCCTCACCTTCCATGGCTTCCCCTACTTCTCCCCTCTTGTCACACTGGCCTCAGACTTCTGTTTCATCTGTTGTCCCTTCTACCTCTCTTTCAGCATGTGTTTAGTATGAGGAACTTGGGAGAGTCTCCAAGTGTTGCTACTGAGTAGGTGAGTAGATGTAAGACCTGGAGTCCCAAAGTGTGGCAGGCAGAGAGAAACAAAATTGTGATTTGTCCACACACGGGGGTCATGAAACAATTTAAAACTTCAGGTAAGGAAGAAGGCAAAAACCCTAAGACGGTAATGAAAGAAAAGAGGGCCAGCAACGAAGTCCTAAAGAGCAGGGTTTTGAAGAAAGCCTTTAAAGGAGACAAAGATAATACAATTCAAAGCTGTAGAAGGAAACCCACAAATGTGGTGTAGCAGAACCTCAAGAAGGAAAGAAAGAGTGGTCACCTGTGTGAAAACCATGGCGACATAAGATAAGCCTGGTGGGTTTTGTATCACAGTAACGGCCAGTGGGGACCGGACCTCCACAAGACTGGTTAAGAGTAAAAGCCAGGTCTCAGCAGTAGGTTTGTAGTAGAAGTGAGAAATGAGAATGTAGAGAAAGTACACACAAATCTTGAGAAGATTAGCTACAAAGAGAAACCAAGAAATGGGGTAGATATGCTAGAGGGAAATGTGGGGACATGAGTATGGGGAGTTTAAGGATAAGAAAATCGAGAGGACTTGAATGTTACTGAAATAACTCAGCAGAGGGGAGGGACTGGTGATAAGGCAGAGTGGACAACCAGTGGTGCTCAGTCCTTAAGATAAAGGGCCTGCAATGACTTGTATATAATAGAGCAGGGGCTGGAAAATGGGGAAGACTAAGTGACAGCAGTGTGGTTAGGTTGCCCACAAAAAGGAATTTCAGAGAGAATAAAAGGCAGGACAGAGCTGGGGGAGATGGAGGCCTGGACTCTGGAAAGGAACACAGGGAAGGACATCTGAGGTGTGCATGATGAATGTACAGGGCTCCCAGCATCCTGCAGTGTGCTGGCATATTAATATTTCAGGAATCAATGCAACTGGAATCAACAAGTAATATCCCTCCAGCATGAATCATGCAAGACTAACTTCTGCTACTATCACAGACACACCCAGAATTCTAATTGTCTCTGCCCTACTTTATCTGGAACAGCTGCAATCTACTCCTTTACCTACTCCCCTTTTCTTTCAGCAGTCCCTGGTTTCCATATGGTGCAACAGAGAAAGACTTCCACAACTGAAGAGGCACTATGCCATAGGAGGCAACAAGGAAACCCTCAGGCAGTGTGAGATCATTTCCTATGAGACCAGAAATCAGCGTGAAGATGTCACCAACCTTAATTTTTTTCAAGAGAAATCTTATTAAAGAACTGTTCCTCTGCAATTTTTACTTTTTATAAAAAGAAACACATGTAACACTCACTGCAATTTCATTTCTTTTTCATGTCTTAATTTAAAATATAACTTAGTTTACTAAAAAGTAACATGGGCAGGAGGAACTAGGTGCCATTCAGTGACATAACACTTAACACTCTTTATCTGTGCAGATTAAGAGCAATACTACAGTGTTTTCCTTGGTGATTTCTTGTGGGAAGATGCTGGACTGTTATTTTTATCTTCTGTATTGCTATAATATGTTGTTTATAAAAACAAAGGCAGAAAAGTTGCCCCAGTTTTATACCTATAATAAACAGTTGAGTGAGCTGTTTTTGGTTTCTCGGCTGCAATGTGGTCAAATTTTAAACTTTTCATTTGTTGTTTAAGTATGGTACAGATAATTATGTTGGTTGAAAATTATATCACTTACCCTTGTAAAGCTTTATGAATTTGCTGGCACTTTTTCTTCAGCACTGCAAAAATACCTAAATGAGAAAAAAAAAAAAAACATTTGGTAGTATAACCTAAAAAAAAATATATATATATATATTTAAATATATATATATATGTGTATATATATATATTTAAAGAGAGAGGTGAGAGACAGAGAGAGAGAGAGATATTTTTTTAATATTTATTTTTAGTTTTTTTGGCGGACACAACATCTTTGTATGTGGTGCTGAGGATCAAACCCTGGCCGCACGCATGCCAGGCGAGCGCGCTACCGCTTGAGCCACATCCCTAGCCCAACTTTAAAATATTTTTAAAGGCCCAGTTCAAGTGCATCAGTTTAAAATGCTGCAGGTCTTTTTAATTAGTAGCACTGAGCCAGTATTAGCACTCCTCTGAAAGCCTGAACTTTGTCTTTGGCACCTATTACCTGGCCTCTTCTCACTCGGACACTCCACTTTCAGCAAAATCTGGAATGATGATTTCTGAGTAAAACAACTACTCTTGTTATTCCAAGATTCTACGGATAACATGGCAAAAAATAAAACTTATTTCTTTATTCTAAATTATTTGGTTAAAAAAAAGTCAACTATATCATTAATTTTTTTTTTTTTTAATTTAAGGAAAATTCAAAAACAAAAGTATCTGACCAGGAAGCAGAGGAGTCAGACCACCTCATAAGTAAGCTTCTGGATGTATGCACAAATTTGACTCATATCGTCTGCTTCTCTGAATTAATGTCAACACTGAAGATTCAGGCATGCCAGGTATCAGGCCTGCTTCTCCTTTTGTTTTAGTTTTGGTAAAAAGAGCACGTTTTAAATTCCCTGTTGACTTTTGTTCTGCTAAGTAAGCTATTGGTAAACCAGGCTTGGCCTCAGTACTCGCTGGTGATTCAAAGGCTGAAAGAAAAAACTAAAATAGCTATAAATTCAGAAATGCCAAAGAGCAGCACATTCTGGTTAATTTCTTAAAAAACTATAAACCAAACAGTGCCTGGAGAATTTACATGAATGACAACGTCTAGGCCAGCACTAATGTGCCCCCCTCCTCTGGGCCGCTTCTCTAGCTGCAGCAGCAGCCATGCTTGGCTCCATGTCCAAGCCCAGGACAGAAGCTCTGGTCCACGCCTCTGAGGCAGGGACAGCCTCTTCACTGTCACTCTTCCTATGATTGCCAGATACAGATGAGAACCCTCCTTCAAAGTGCTTGGAACATTTCAGATTTCAAGAGTTTTTTGAATTTTGTAATATTTACATAAAACTTACTAATTGAGATTCCCTAATTTGAAAACCTGAAATGTGCATGGCTATCCTCAAAAAATATTGAATTCTGGATTTCAGATTTTCAGACTAGCGATGTTCAACCTGAAATGTAATTCGGAGCCTACATTTTATTTTGGTAAATAATTTCCTTTAGCTAATTCCTCCAAAAAAGCAAGCCAGTAACATAGTTAAAATAACCTGAGTTTAAAAGATTGTACCTGGATTCTCTTCCATGATGTTGAGGGCTTCAATGGCAGCAGCAGCCAACAAAGGAGGTAATGAAGCCGAAAAGCAGTATCCCTGACCGGAGAGTCGCTAAGAAGAAATAAGTCAGAAGCATCACACATACTTCTTTGGGTAAATATTTGGATCTTGACACTATCTACTGAACAGTGTCTCCACATGTGGTGAAGGGGTAAGATTCAGCCACAAGTAATTCATACAAAGACTTGTTAAAAGGGAGATAATTCCTAAAGGTATTGAGAGAGTCTTAAAAAATTGGCTTTTAAATAAAAACTGATAAATTCAGAGTAAAATTCTGTATTATTCTGAGGTGACAATGAAGCAACCAGTGTCAGATTTTGCTTGTTTTTAAGAAAGGCTTACCTGATGGTCAATTACAAACGACCTGCCACAGCAGAAACCTCCAATGGAAGCAAGTGAATTCTCCATGTTGGCACTGATAAGATCAATATCATCAATCTGAGAAAATCAGGAGAAAGTGATAGTTATTCCTCCATGGGGGGAGACGACCGGATGGACATCAATTCTAGAGATAAAACTTCAGTGTTAATTATGTCTGTAAATATATGGACTCAAACAAGCTACCTACATGAAAATAAAAGAGTAAAAAAAGATACAAAAAAATTTATTAAATCTATTGCTATAAGAATCACAGTTTTATGGTCTTCTCTGAAGTGTCTCATTTTACACTTTTCTGCTATTTCATCATGCATTCACACTTAGCTCAAAGCGGAAAAGTAAATTAAAAGATGAAATCTGAAGCTGTTTAATGTTAAAAAAATAATTTATAAAATAAGCTTTTTCCACTGCTAAAACAGTGGGCTAACTGGCTTTTACCCCAGAAAAAACTAAATCTACCTTTTTTTTTGAGAAATTACTCCAAAACTCCAAATATCATGGCAATAGAATTTCTGACCAAAGCAGACCAACTGGGCAGTGATAAACCTAACTAGCTACCCTGTGGGCCTCTAAGTTCCTACATCTTCTGATCTTGTACTTTTTCTCTCTCTTCTTTTGCTCCATCCCCTAGCATCAAGTTCCATTTTGGGTACATAGCAGGAGTTCAATTAAGTTCTTCCTTTTTTAAAAATTTATTTTATGTGGTACTTGGAATTGAACCCAGAGGTACTCTACTGCTGAGTTGCATTCCTGGTCCTTGAGTTAAGGTCTTTTGTTAGGTTGTTGAAGGTGGTCTTGAACTGGAGACCCTTGCCTCAGTCCCCTGAGCAGCTGGAATTATAGGTATGCACATGGCATCTTCAGTAATTACATCTTGAGGACTGTGATAATGAATTTGATAGTTAGTTCACATCTGGTGTGTTTTTAAGTGATTCACAGATGCAACAAAGATCTATATTCCTGCTAAACTTCTGTAATCTTGCTCTTAAAAAAAAAGATTGTTAACCTTTTATTATGAAAAGTTTCAAGCATATACAAAAATAGAATAGAATGAAGAATGCCCATCACCCAGATATAATCATTACTAACTCAAGACCAAAACGGTTTTGTCTATGGCCCCATATTACCTGCCCTCCTCACTTCTTTGCAACAAATCCAAACAAATCCTTTTACTACTATCATAAACTTTTAAAAGGACTTCTAAGGCAATTTTTAATGATTTTAGTAAATGCATTGCAAACTTTAACTGATTCTAGAAAGAGACATGAAAAGTCAAGATCACACACTCCCACTTCCAGAAGGAAGATGGGGTCCCCTGGCCAGAATGACCAAACCCACTGTGGGCTCAGTGAGAAGACAGAGACCATAGTTTCATCCCTCTACAGGGATGAGAAGCACTGTCTTATATCTATGAAAACCCAGCACAATAGAGCCATATGTTTCCTATAGGAGGGGAATTTCCCCCAAATGGAGAACTTACACTGATTCCATAGTGCTCAGTGACTCCTCGGCCATGCTCCCCAAGGACTCCAAATGAAAGACTTTCTTCCAAAAAGATTCTTGCTTTGTATTTATATTTTAATTTAACCTAGGTGTTAAATAAAATCCAACTTTAAAATACTAATGATTAGCAGCCAATAGAGTATATTTCAATGAAAAAAAAATTAAACCTGAAAATGTAAGCACAGTTGACTCATTTGTGAATCCTATATTTGCAAATTCACCTGTTAAAATTTACTTGGAATCTCCAAACCAACAACTCTCTTTACATATACAGTGTCAGAAGACGGGCATGTGTAGTGTTGTGGTGAAGAATTCAAGTTATCTGACACTTGTGTTCTTAGCTAAAGTTGAATAAGTCATTGTTTCAGCTCAGATACTTTTAACAAGTACCCTTTTCATGGACATTACTTATTGCCACACTTTTCTTGTTTTGGTGATTCTCTTGGTGATTCTGATATTTAAAATGGCTCCCAGTTATAGGGTTGAAGTGCAAGAAGACTATGAAGTACCCTGAGAAAACCTGTGTCAGAGAAGCTTCTTTCAGGCATGAATTTTAGGGGCTGTTGGCTATAGGTTCAGGAAGAATGAGTAAACAATATTAAACATGGTGGCTTTACACAGAAACGCACTTAAAACAAGGTGTTTTAAGTGTGACAAAAATGTTGTGACTAGAGGCTCACAGAAACCTAATCTTTTTTTTTTTTTTTTTTATTGTTGGTCGTTCAAAACATTACACAGTTCTTAATACATCATCTTTCACAGTTTGATTCAAGCGGGTTATGAACTCCCAACTTTACCCCGTATACAGATTGCTGTTTCACATCAGCTACCCTTCCATTGATTGACATATTGCCTTTCTAGTGTCTGATGTATTCTGCTGTCTGTCCTATTCTCTACTATCTCCCCTCCCCTCCCCTCCCCTTTTCTCATCCCTGTTTAATGTAAATCTTCTTCTCAAGCTCTTCGTCCTTACCCTGTCCTTGTTTACTCCCCTTATATCAAAGGGGTCATTTGGTATTTGTTTTTTAACGATTGACTAGCTTCACTTAGCATAATCTGCTCTAATGCCATCCATTTCCCTCCAAATTCTATGATTTTGTCGTTCCTTAATGCAGAGTAATACTCCATTGTGTATAAATGCCACATTTTTTTTATCCATTCATCTATTGAAGGGCATCTAGGCTGATTCCATAATCTTGCTATAGTGAATTGTGCTGCTATGAACATCGTTGTAGCAGTGTCTCTGTAACATGCTCTTATTATGTCTTTAGCGAATAGACCGAGAAGGGGAATAGCTGGGTCAAATGGTGGTTCCATTCCCAGCTTTCCAAGAAATCTCCATACTGCTTTCCAAATTGGCTGTACCAATTTGCAGTCCCACCAGCAATGAACAAGAGTGCCCTTTTCCCCGCATCCTCTCCAGCACTTATTGTTGTTTGACTTCCTAATGGCTGCCAATCTTACTGGAGTGAGGTGGTATCTTAGGGTAGTTTTGATTTGCATTTCTCTAACTGCTAGCGATGGTGAGCATTTTTTCATGTACTTATTGATTGATTGTATGTCCTCCTCTGAGAACTGTCTGTTCAGGTCCTTGGCCCATTTATTGATTGGGTTATTTGTTATCTTATTGTCTAATTTTTTGAGTTCTTTGTATATTCTGGTTATTAGGGCTCTATCTGAAGTGTGTGGATTAAAGATTTGTTCCCAGGATGTAGGCTCCCTGTTTATCTCTCTTATTGTTTCTTTTGCTGAGAAAAAACTTTTTAGTTTGAGTAAGTCCCATTTGTTGATTCTAGTTGTTAACTCTTGCGCTATGGGTGTCCTATTGAGGAATTTGGGGCCCGATCCCACAGTATGTAGATCATAACCAACTTTTTCTTCTATCAGATGCCGTGTCTCTGATTTAATATCAAGCTCCTTAATCCATTTTGAGTTAACTTTTGTGCATGGCGAGAGATAGGGGTTCAGATTCATTTTGATGCAAATGGATTTCCAGTTTTCCCAGCACCATTTGTTGAAGATGCTATCCTTCCTCCATTGCATGCTTTTAGCCCCTTTATCAAATATAAGATAGTTGTAGTTTTGTGGATTGGTTTCTGTGTCCTCTATTCTGTACCATTGGTCCACCCGCCTGTTTTGTTACCAGTACCATGCTGTAGAAACCTAATCTTAATCCTTATTTGCCTCAGTAGCATAGCTTAGCATTCCCATGTCAGCGTTTGTAGCAATACTTGGTAGAACATAACTATGGTGAATGAGAATTGAGTGTACTTTAGATCTCTAAAATGATCCAATTTAACTCAATAAAAAAGACAGCACAATACAAAATTTTTAAAAAGTAAATGTTAAAAGTTATATGTACAGGCATGTAATCTATCAAAATTTTAAAAAAGTAAATGTTAAAATATTTATATGTACAGGCATGTAATCCATCTGTTATACACTGGTCTGACTGTACATACAAACTCCTGGGGATATGTAGATATTCCTCCCTCGGTGGCTTTAATTTTGAATCTTGTTTTCATTAATATGGTACATTAGTCAAAATGTTTTTCTCTTTATTTTCAGGCTTAGGTGGGTATTAATCTGTACCTTTTCTAATTATTTCACTGGTTTAAAAGAACACAATCTAATAATCCATTAGAAGCTGATATATGCATGTTTGTCTACAGATACTTTTTTCTCTAATGTATAATTAATTTACCCATAAAATTTGAATATAATCAGTTTCATGACTGGATTAAATATAGCAATCAGCTAGTACATTTTTATGTACATGACGTGAACAGTAGTTCTAAAGTCTTCCTCTGACTTATGTATCTGTTCTTGGGTCAGAATCACACTTCTAATTATAAGTTTAATTAGATTAAATTAATTTTTCTGCTGAAGCTACAGAAATAATACATAAAATATATAAGCTGTTTTGGTGCCCCATATGACAAGTTTTTGATAATTTGTTTTTCACTGTTGACATTTTACTGGCTATTCTTGCTAACCAATGTTAAACACGGGAGGGGGAGTTGAAGGGGCTGGATGTCCATCAACAATGAATAAACTAATTTGGGGAGAATTATATCTTCTCAACACTGCTCTTTCCCATTCTTTAATATGAATGAGATATTTTATAGTTTCTAAAAATCATATTATTTTAGAAAACATTTAATAATATCACAGTGCTAGCACAGAAAGAGAAATCAGCTAAACTTACTCAGGAAACTCAGGATCAAACATTAGTTGCATCATGTAATCTTTACATGATCAATACTTACACATACTTGGTCTGTTCTCATATTTTTGTTTCACTGTATATTTGTTTATCAGCAATGCCTTATGATCATACCCATGTAACATACTTTAATACCTTTTGGCCCATCACCTCCCCCACATCATCCTATCAGTCTTTGATACTCTCAAGAAATAGGGAGAAGAAAAATACATTTCTTGTGCTCTACAACACAGAAGTGAGCTATATTCTCAGAAGAAGTAATGAAAACTTACATAGTAATAATAATATATAAATAATATGAAAAGCCTTTATTTTGAATTCAAATGAAGTAAAACACCACATTAACAGAATAAAGAAAAAAAAACACGTGACAAGTTAATGCAGAAAATGCATTTGACAAAATCCAACAACTTCTCATGATAAACACACTCAACAAATTAGGAATAGGAAGGAACTTCCTCAACTTGATAAAAGGTACTTATGAAAAATAGTTCACATCATTCTAAATAGAGAAATAGTGAAAGCTTCTCCTCCCAGATTAGGAACGAAACAAGGGTGTCCACTTTCAACACAACCAGTCAATATCATGGTGGAAATTCTAGCCAGAATCAGCAAGGGGAAAAAAGGGCAGGGGAATCCAAATTGAAGGAAGAAATAAAACTCTCTCTCTCCATACATGACATATTACATACTGAATTAGATCCACAAAACAAAAACATGATACAATGCATACATGTATAGAAATATGTTACTCTACTCCATTAATATGTACAATCAGTTGTAATTCCACAAGCATGCAGTAAATAATCCAAAAAAAAATCACATTTATAATAGAATCAAAAAGAATCAAACACTCAGTGGTAAATTTAATGAAAGAGGAGCGAGGCTTACTCACTGAAAACTGCAAAATAGTAATCAAAGAAATTATAAAAGAGCTAAATAAATGAAAATATATCTCACAGATCAAAGACCTAATATCCTTAAGATGGCAACATGTTCCAAAGTAATCTACAATATTCATGCAATCCTATCAAAACCCCATGGCATCATTTTACAGAAATGGAAAAACTTATCCTAAAATTCAAATGGACTTTCAAGAGGCCCCAAATAGCTAAAACAATCTTTCAAAACTTATTTTAAAGCTACAAAAGTTGAGACAGTGTGGTACTGGTATAAGAATGGACATATAGATGAATGTAATAAAATTGACAGTCTAGAAATAAACTTATGTATCTTTGATGAATTGATTTTTCACAATAATGCCAAAACCATTTCATGGGAAACAACTAGTCTTCAACGAACAATGCAAATAACTAGATAACCATATGCAAAGGAATAAAGTTGGATCACTACAGCATAGCATATAAAAAATTAACTCAAAATAAACCACAGGCCTAAAACTATGAGTGAAAACTATAAATTCTTCAAAGGAAAAAAAGGAGTATACCTTTATGGCTTTTGATTAGACAAAAGATTTTTAGATATGACACAAAACAGCTAACTTGTACCACATCAAAATTAAAAATTTTGTGCATCAAAAGACAATATCAAAAAGTAAAGCAAAACTTCATATAATGGGAGAAGATATTTGTAAATAATATATATGATAAGGGCTAGTACCCAGAACATAAAAAAGAGCTCTTATAATTTAATAACAAAAAGACAACCCAAACAAAAAATGGGCAAAGCATTTGAACAGATATTTCTCCAAAGAAAAACAAAAATGGCCCATAAGTACCTGACAACAGGCTCAACACATTAGTCTTTTGGAAAATGCAAATCAAAACCACATGAGGTACTATTTCATACTACGATGGCTAAGAAAAGAAACAAATCAACCTAGAAAATAAGTGGTGGTAAAAATGTGGAGAATCAACACTGCTGATGGGAATGTAAAATGGTGCAGTCATTGTGGAAAACAGTGCGACAGTTCCTCAGGAAATCAGACAGTTTATCCTAAGATCCTGCTTATGGCAGCCCTACTCATAATAGACAAAAGATAGGAAAAAACCCACAGTCATTAAAAGATGAACAGATACAATGTGGTATATATTCACACAATGAAAGATTAGCATTAAAAAGGAATCAAGTATATGACACACAGCAGTAAAATGTATGTGAACTTTGAAAACATAGTAGTGAATGAAGTCAGCCATATTTAAAAGGTCTCATGTTGTATAATGCCATTTATAGAAAGAATTCTGACTAGGTAAATCCATAGAGACAGAAAGCAGATTGGTGGTTGCTAGGAGTTAGGGAGAGAAGAATATAGACTGCTTAATAGGTATGGATTGTTTTGAAACATGATGGAGTTGATGGTTGTACAACATGGTGAGTATACTAAATGCCATTAACCTGCAGACTTAATTTTTTTTTTGGTGGTGTTGGGGGAGGGGTCAAACCCAGGGCCTAATGCATGTCGGGCAAGAGCTCTACCACTGAGCCGCATTCCTAGCCTGACCTGTATACTTTAAAATGCCAGTTTTATGTTATGTGAATTTTACTTTGATATGGAAAATCTCAATGATCATGGTTTCTAAAAACAGTACACTGCTTTCAAGGTTATAAAGCTGAGTTTTATAACATACATATTATTTAATTTGCATGAAATTCAATAAAGATCAAACTAATTTAAAGAAATGAAAAGCATACCAATGGTTGCATGGGACTAGAAACAGATACTGACTACAAAGAAGCATGAGAGAACTTTCTGGAATGATGGAAATGTTCTATACCTTGGCTGTGGTGGTGGTGATGATGAGGTATATAAATCTATTAAAATTATCAAACTGTATACCAAGAGTTGGTGCATTTCACACACATCAATTGTGCAAATGTTTAAAAAAAGAACTTTTAAAAAAAATTGTTGCTGTGGTGTTATGGATTGAACCTGGTGCCTTGTGTATGCTAGACAAGTGCTCTATACCACTAGGTTATATCCCCAGCCCTTTTAAAATTTTATTTTGTGACTGGGCCTAAGTTTCCTAGGCTGGCCTGGAACTTGTGATTCTCCTGCCTCAGTCACATGAATAGCTGGGATTACAGGTGTGCAATGCTGCAACCAGCAATAAAGTTGCTTTATAAAAAGTTTTGATTACTTTTTAAAGCCCAATGTTAGCATTTAAGTAATCTGCCTCCCTTGAATGATCAAAATATCTTTTGATACCTACTGTGCAAAGCACTGTAGATGTCACACACTGAATGTGGTCATAAGCAAAAGGCACATCTGCCAAACTATCCAATACTAAAATAATACTAAATAATGAATAAATGAATAAATAAATAAATACTAAAAAATGAATAAACACGTTGCTTACCAATTCTGGAAGAGGACAAACAGTTCCAGTATTCATATACAATCCTTCTACTACAATGAAACGTCGAGTTACACGAGCCTTGCGAGGATTCTTAAAAAAAGAACCAGATATCTTAAATTTCAGTAATTCCAAATAAAAAATCTGTTACATACTCCCTACAAAGTTCACCTCACAAGATTTATTCATAAAAGAAAAATGGTCTAAATGAATTTAAAGCTCAATGTTTGAGATCCTGTTTTTTTTTCTCTTTCTCAGACATGTTTTTCATTCACAGCACTGACTAGGGGACCTCACGCACACTTACAGCACTTGAACTGTGTTAAAGCACAAAGGAAACCCTCCAACTCCAAAGAGACTGGGATGGGACCCAAGGAAACTCTGGAGAAATTTGAGAATGTTTTATATCATGATGAAGCACTGATTCCTGGGCTACATGGGTAAAAACTACTGATCAAATCATATGGCTAGGATTTGTGCATTTCCATGTCTTTAATTTTTGCCTAAAAGAAAAAAAACCATAATGAAGATGATGATGATGAACAGCATCATCATCAAGCAGGGGGAGGTACAGATGGTACAAGAATGGCAGGATGCTGGTAACAATGTTGGGAAAAGGAATGGGAGAAACTGCAGCTCCCAAGAGCAATGCAACTGTTTCCTTTTGTGTGCATGGCAATTTTTACACAATCAAAAGTTATAAAAAAAAATCACAAACTCTGATCTCCCTCACATACCAAAGTATAGCAAAACCCTTGTCCTTCCTCACTCTCCCACTGACCTGTCACTGGGTCAAGTAAAACTCAATTATGACCTTGGTCCAATGATGTTGAAGGTTGGGTGGTGATGGAGAGCCTATTCAAATAATATGGATCTCCCAACACCCTGCTCACAGCAGGTCACTATAAATTCTTCACATCTGTAGATGCTTCAGGTGTGTCTGAATGAAAAAATACTGGTGGCCACAGATAAGAGTTAGAACTCACTTCCCACTCAAAAGGTTTCTTGCCTCTAGACATTTGCTCATTGGACAGTTAGAAACTCAAGAATCAGCAATGCTTTAAGGGGGCAGTTTAGGCAGTTGAGGTCCAGGAAATTATACATCACTAAGGTTGTTCAATCTTGTCACTCAGTCAACTCAAAACAGACTGCTTCTCAGATAGCAATATGGATCTATCAGGAGTCAATGATGAAAAGAGGTCACCTTTATTTCACCATGGTGGCAGGCATTCTGCCTTAAAAAAAAAAAAAAGTTCTATTTTACCTTTTTTTTTGGCTGGACTAGGAATTAAACACAGAGTCTTGTACACAATAGGTAAGTTTTATTATACTGAGCCATACCTCCAGCCCAAGTATTTTCTTAGGATTTTAAAATATTCATGTAAGAGTCATAAGAAATGAAAAAATATATAAAAAAGAAAAAAAAAGAATTTAAAAATTAGCTATTTACATCACTCAATGATAATTTTTGTCTCTTTGTATATGTCTACTACTTTGTTCAAAGTTAGAATTATATTGCAATAATTTCAGAAACTGATTTTAAAAATATGTTATGACCATTTCTAGATTATTTAGTATTATTTAAAATATGATTTTAATGGAGATATTCTACTTTGTGGGAATAACACAAATAATGTAACTATTCTAATGTTGGATTTAAGTAGTTTCCCTCATTTTGCTTTTTGTTTGGAGAAAAAAAAAACCCCACCAACCTTTAACACCATTTCTGATTATTTTCTAAATGTGACACCACACATACGGGTCAAAGGGGAATCTAAGGGGATATCTAAGTGGAATATATTTGCCCACTTACCTTCTAGGAGGTAGGTGCCAATTTAAACTCTTCCCACTGTTATAGAAGCATCCTTTGTTTCAGTACACCTATGTGGGCACTGCTTAAAAAAATGTGCCATAATTTGAAAAACTAAATCCTTTAGGCTATTTCCTTAATCATACTGCAGTAAGGGTTATTTTTCACTTGCACAGTATGTGTAAGTAATGCTTCTATGAAATTTTATTTTTTATTATTCATAAAAACTTCCATGGATTAGAAATCTTATAAAACACATGGAATATGAATATGACATCTTCCAAATCTGTACAATATTAGCTAAACAAAATAATCTACAATACACTGAATTCTTGGTCATACTTTCCAAGGCAGTATTTTTCAATCTGGTGGCCAGCATGTTATTACTAAATAAGAATAATAGAGATCTTTTTTACAATCTATAGAAAGAAATTCAATGAAATGGCTTCAAGTTTAGAAATTTTGGAAATTTCTCTGTAGCTTTTTTGTTTGTTTTGCAGTACTGGAGACTGAACCAAGCAAGAGACACTTTACCACTGAGTTACACCCACTGCCCTTTAAAAAAAAAAGTCTATTTTTTGAGACAGAATCTCACTAAACTACTGAGGCTGGCCTTGAACTTATGATTCTTCAGCCTCTGCCTCCTGAGTGTCTGGGATTATAGGTGTGCGCTATTGGGCCCAGCTTCCCTGTAGATTTTTTTAAACTGATCCTAAACAAAGATGACAGAATCCTAAATAAATAAAGCAAATATTTGGGAAAATGGAAATTAACACAAAATTGAGGAATGTGATGTGCATTTTCATCTGTTATTCTAGTTATGAATGAGTCAAGTCACATCTGCAAAGTCCTTTTTAAATAGTTGAGATAAAGGAAACAACATTCAGGCTCCCAGAACAGTCCACCTATCACTATGTCCTGCTACAGAGCCACAGACCAGAACTACTCTTTCCATTCTTGGCATCATGGGAAAAATAAATTATAATCCTAATAGTGATGCTTTGAACGTACTTCCTCTGTGCTATTCTCTAATTAGAAACCAAGGGGGCAAATACAAACCACCACCACCAGGGGCTATTCATGTTCCTGGGACAAAGGACTGAAAACAGGGCTGCAGGTTGTAGGCAGTCCAACTACAGGGCAGTCCTTTCCCACAGGCAGCAGCTGCTCAGTGCTTCAGGGTAAGGATGGGGTGGGGAGAAAGGGTCTTACTTGGTTCATAAATAAATTAAAATCTGCTGGCATTCTTTCCTCCATGTAATTGGTACGTGATTTATTCTGATATAATAAGCCTATTTTGAATCCACTAGATACATGCCCTAATGAGTTTTGGTGGTACTATACAGAGTTGAGAGTGTGTATCTCCCCCACTCACTAAGTGCAAACTGTCCCTCAACCCCCTTAATTTTGCTGTATATAATTATGGCATTGACAAGGCAATTACAATCAGTCTTGGCTCTCCAACACGAAATATATTTAATAAACAGGAACATGCTTACTTAATATCCAAATGTGATCCGCAGGCAAGTTTTCAATGACAAATTACCATTTCATATATAATTTAGCTGGTTAGAAAGTACAAAAGAACTGTATAATTTTCTTCAAAAGAATCATACCTTTTGATCTTCGATCTCTTGTTCTTTTAGTAGTCGCTCCAGGTCAGCTACATCATTATGCTTAAATAACTTAATGTCACTACGTGATGCTTGTAATCCTTTCTGAATAGCAAAACAGGCAGCACTATCTCTGCAAGGGAGAGAGGTTCACCAAATTGGGGTTAAAGGGCCTTGTCGACATTCTCAGGAAAGGAATGCTTGCTTTTGTGAGTTAACCAATCTCCAATTGTTAACTGGAACAGAGCAAATAAAACATGTTTGAGCATTCATATGTCACTGTTTGCTCTTCACTCTGCAAGTCCTTGTCACACAATTATCACATTTAATCTATTCTAAGCAGCGCATACTTGCCAAATTCTAACCTCTCTGAGATCAGGATGCACATATCAAATGACTCACATGCTTGCTCTTTCTAAGAAATACACAACATATTGGTGCAACTCACCATCAGTGTCATCTCTGATGTGACTGTTATTCTGCTATATTTTCTCATGGGAAGCAACAGTGGTAGCCCAGCTGGACAGAAGGGTTCTGAACAATAACCACTTAACTACGACCAAACGTTATAGGAAAAAACTATAGCTCCAAACTCACTTAAACCAGCAGAGACTGAGGAGGGAACCTCGACTTGACCCTTGAGGGGCTATAACAAAGTATCCCACCCCTCCAGGGGGCCATCCGAAAAGGCCAAGAAGTGAGCTGGGACTTTCACTGCTAGCTGGTGACAAGAGGACCCTGTCCTCCCCACTGGGGTGTTGGCATAAAATTCCATCCCAGTATGGGGTACCCTCCTGGTTTTTGCTTGGTGGTGCCAGACGTCATTTAGGGAAAAATCAGTACTGTCTTCATCACCCAGCAGCAATGAAGAAACTTCCACCTCAGATGCTAATGGAGGCCAAGTAGGAACTTGGGATGGGACACCCTACCAGCAGTAACAAGGAGGCAGTCTCCCACTCCTTCTCTTGTTAGAATAGTGTCAGAGAAAGCCAACTGAAAGAGTATACACTATAGTACATAATAGGACATGCTCAGGTTCCAATTAAATATTACTTATACCAAGAATCAGAAGAACTTACACAAAATGAAGGAAAACAAATGTCAATACTGAGGTGAAAGAGAAAACAAGATCATCTGACAATTATCTCAGAATATCCAACACAAAAATGTTTCAATGAGCATTAACATGCCTGCAAAAAGTAAATAATAGGAAGCCTCAGTAAAGAAAGAGAAGTCATAAAGAAGAATCCTGAGAAGATATTAGTACTGAAAAACAAAACAAGACTTTATTGAACGGATAGGAAAGAATCAGCGAATGGAAAGATGTACCAATAGAAATGATTCACGGTGCACAACAGAAAGAAAACAGGCTAGGAAGAAATGAGCAGAGACTCAGGGATCTGTGGGAGTATAATAAATGATGGAATATTTGTGTCACTGGAGTTGTAGAGGGAAAAGGGAAAAAGGGTGGGACTAATAAAAAGGTTCTCAAAGAAATAATGGCTCAAAACTTCCCAAATTGGACAAATGGCTTAAATCTATAGACTAAAGAAGCTGAGCAAAGCCTGGAACAGTAAACCCAAATAAATAGATGCCCAAACACACCATAGTCCAATTCCTGAAAACAAATGATCAAGAAAAATATCTGAAAGCAGCCAGAGAAAACAGACTTGGTAGAGTGCACAAATCTCAGTTTGATTTCTTTTCAGTGCTTATAAATCTGCAATGACCTCAATATTTTAGTTAATCTAAAAACAGGAATATGAAATAAATAAGTTAACACAGACAACAGATTGAAGGAACAGACTTAAGTTCGTGAATAAACTTTGTGCTGAAATTTTCTGTGTGTGAAATATCATCACCATTCACTGAAAGGAAATGAAGCACTATGCCTGATGGATTTGTCAAGACCAATTTATCAAACATCATTTTTACCTTTAGCATCCCTGCATTCAACTGAATTTCAGGAAAATGTATTATATTTAAAATCATGCATAACTGGAGGCCGAGCAACATGGCAAGATCCTCTGAGTAAGATCTGCCAGCAATTGTCTCCCCAGATTCTGAATTTACCAGTTATTCATAAACTAAACTATTATCACCAACTACTATGGAAGCCAGGTAAGGCGAGAGACTACAGGGCTTACTTTTAGTGTAACAAAATGAAAAGACACTGAAGAAAGCAGGAAGGAAGGAGTTACTAGAGAATCACCCCTTCCTAACTCCAAGCAGAGAGGAACTTCCTGCGTGGGGGAGAGACAGGGAATTAAGTTTAGGCCTTAGACTGGAAACACAGATACCAGGCCCACCATGATGAAACCCAGAACTGAACCTAGGGACCTCATTAGCCAGGCTGCACAGAGACTGCCTCTGCCACCCCTCCTCCAAGCTGGGGTGGCAGGCTTAGAGCAAGACTCTGCCCCTTGAGGAGCAGGGCATGAAAGCTGGCATAGGAATGTTTTGAAGTAGGAGTGCCAGGCCTGCCATGTTAAGACTCCATGCTGGGTAGAAACCAAAGACCTCATTCACAGGCCAGAGCTTGAAGATGAGTGACTGCGACACACCTCTGCCTCAGGTGGAGACCCATGTGCCAGTGGGATAGGCCAAAGTGCTGGCCTGCAGCACTGCCAGTACTGAAGTGGGCCTGAGGCACATTCCCCATGCTCCGGACTGTATATGTCCCTGAAGCTACGACTTTGGTGTGATCCAGTTCAAGTGTCAGCCTTGGTATCTGAACAACTGTCTTTACCACCCTTTCCTCAATCTTGGGTAGTACAGCTACTGCTGGGCCAGTGCTCACAGATGGCACTCCAGATTTGCCTAAGCACCAGGTAGAGAAGGACGTGCTGATTGGTGATATAGACTTGTGCAAATGAAGACACACTGAAGTCTTGGTATGTCCTTTAGAATGCACAGGTCCTTATGGCTCAAGAAACTAGGAAAAACACACATGTGAAGAACACACACACACACACACACACACACACACACAATCAATCAATCAATCAATCAATTAAACACACAGGTGGCTTTTTGAAAAGACAGACAAACCCTTAGCTAAAAAAAGGATAAGTCTCAAAAACCACAGACAAAACAACCAAAGAGGTGAAAGATCTTTACAAGGAAAACTATAAAACAGTGGTGAATGAAATTAAAGAGGATACCACAAAGTAGAAAGACATCCTATTTTCAAGGACTGAAAAAAAAATCAGTATTATTAAGATAGATATGCAATCTAAAATCACCTACAGATTCATTGCAATCCCTAAAAAACAAAGACATTCTTCAAAGACAAGAAAAAAATATTTATATGGAACCACAAAAATCCCCAAATGGACAAAGCCATCTTGAGCAAAAGAACAAAGCAGGAAGAACCATACTATTTAACTTCAAAATGTACTACAAACCTACAGTAACTAAAACAGCATTGTATCTGGTGTATAAGCAGATATATTAGACCAGTGGAACACAACGGTGAGGCTATAAGTAAACCTGTTTCTAGGGTCAAATGATTTTGGACAAACTCACGTCAGAGAAAGAATAGTCTTTTCAATGAATGTTGCTAGGAAAAAGTGGATATCCACATGCAGAAGAATAAAGTGAAACTCCATCTCTCACCAGTTACAAAAACCAACTTATAATGGATTAAGGATTTAAAGACCAGAAACTGTGAAACTATTAGAACAAAACAGGGAATATGCTTTAGGATATCTGAATGGTTAAACAAGTTTTTAGATAAGGCCTCAAAAGCACAGAAAACATACACAATAGTCAAACAGGATCACATCAAACTAGAAGCTTCTATACAGCAAAGGAAAACAAGAAAAGTAAAGAGACAACCTACAGAATGGGAGAAAATACATGTGTTTCCTCAAAAACCTAAAAGCAGCTGGGCATAGCAGTACATGCCTGTAATCCCAGCAGCTCAGGAGGCTGAAGGATCCTGAGTTCAAATCCAGCTTCAGCAACCACAAGGTGCTAAGCATCTCAGCAAGACCCTCTCAATAAAATACAAAATAAGGCTGGGGATGTGGCTCAGTGGCTGAGTGCCCTGAGTTCAATTCCCACCCCCGCTACCGCCACCCCCCTCCAATAACTAAAAACATACCTGATCCAGCAAATCCCACTCCTGGTTATTTAACCAAGGGAAATGAAATCAGTCTGTTGAAGAGACACCTGCACTCCCATGTCTACTGCAGCATAATTTACAATAGCTAAGAGATAGAAACAACCTAAATATCCATCAGCTGATAAATGGATTTTTAAAATGTGGTACAGTTGGGTATGGTGTCACATGCTTGTGATTCTACCTTCTTGGTAGGCCGAGGCAGGAAGATCGAAAGTATAAGATAAGTCTGGGCAACTATCTGAAAATAAAAATTAAAAAGGGCTTGTGTGCAGTTCAGTAGCAAAGTACTTGCCTAGTATGGGTTTGACTCTTAGTACTATAAAAGGAAAGAAAAAGAAAGAAAAGAAATGTGTCACATAGAAAATGAAGTACTATTCAGCCATAAAAAATGAAATCCTGTCATTTGTGGCAATCTGGATGGAAATAACTACATTAAATGAACCACACAGAGAAAGACAAATACTATATGATTTCACTCTTATGTGGAATCTAAAAACATCGGGAAAGGGAAATTCAGAGTAGAATGGCAACTATAAGATGACAGAAAGAACAGCAGGGAGGGAGAGAAGGGGAAAGTTTGGTCAATGGATACTAAGTTACAGTTAGATAGGAGCAAGAAGTTCTGGTGTGATTATAGACAGTAATTATGCACAGTATATTTCAAAACAATAGCTAGAAGAAAGCACATTAAGTCTTTACCATAAAGAAACCATAAGAGCTTGAGGGGATAGAAGTTAAAACTGATTTATACAGTACATAATGTATACACGTACTGAGATATCACACTACCCAATCAATATGGACAATTTATATTTTTATGAATTAGTCAAAAATAGATCATGTAGAAGAAAATAAACTGTCTAATGATTCCCTGGAAGCAAAAAAGACACTAGGTATAGTGCATGGAAGGATATGTAGCTTAGGTTTCCCACCAGCTAAAACTCAAAACATAGTATTTATTGAATCTGATAAAGGCAGCTACAAGTTCACTTCTTCTGGACTTAAACTCAAAAGCGAATTAATAGTGGGTCCTTGAATAAGTGGTAAATAGATGATGACATTGCAGTTATCTCTAACTCTGCTTTTATGGAAAACAAAGACACACTGTTTAAATCAATGGCTTTCAAGTTAGTGGTGAGTCTTTCACAGTATTTAATTTTAATTAAAATGCCCAACTAAGCCTTCCTCAGTGCTCCAGATTACTGAAGGGTTCTGGTGAGGATTGGGTCACATAGGGAGCCTCAGCTCTGTAGCGGGTGCAGTGGAAGGTTCTGCCACTGCACAAGCAGCAGTTAACAGACAGTGCAGGGTCCAGGCAGGCCAGGCTCCAGCATTCAAGTACTCGGACCCCTCTTTTTTTTGTTCATTGATTTACTGAACTAATATTTAAATGAATACTATTAAATGATAAATGTGATCCTAAGCAATGGGCTTTCAGCAAGAAACAGAAGAAAATAATCAAAGATATAAAATTATTAACTGTTATAAGAACTAGAAAAGAAGAGTGGAGAGAGAATGTCTCTTCATGCTTGAGGGGAACGAAGGACAGGCAGTGGGAATGTCAGTGCACTGATTCATAAGGATATCAAATTCTTTCTGGCAGGGGTTTTGACCTGCTCTGAGAAGTTGAGCAAGGCTTCCCAGCAGAGCAGATATTATGAATATAATGAGCAGGAAATAAATTGATGACAAGAGGAGGAAACAGTATTCCAGGCATGGGGACTGCATGTACAAAGAACTCGAGGGGAGAGGAAACCAGTGTGTAAGGCTAATGAGGAGGCTACAGCTCAAATATCTGAGGGGAAATGGTTAAAAGGAAAAAAAAAAGCCTGAAAAGGTAGTTCACATCTTCTCCTTGCCAGCCTTTGCATTTCTAGTGACAGCAGTATCATGCATCCAGGATCTGCTGTGGGCAGTAAGGACATTTTCAATTTATGGCTCCTATGTCCTTAAATAAACTCTAAAGCAAGATTAGCAGAGATCTGAGTTTGGGATGGATGGGTGATGAGAAGTGACTGCCAGGCAGAATGAGCAGTGTGAGACCGTGACATGGACTCAGGAGGGTACCACAAGGCCACAGAACTGAACAGAGAGGGCAGGTGGTATGCCTCATCTAAATGTAAATAAATAAAATCTCAACAGCAGATGACAACTAAAACCTTCAAGCATCCTTGAGTAAATTTCTCATACCCTTTGTATATTTCTTTACAAATAAAAAGAAAACTTCCTATTACAGTATGTAGAAAACTTCCAATGGAAGAATTCTCTGAGACAGTTAACATTTCAAATTCTGACTGGAAGTACAAGTAAAGCTGACTTACACAAATACAATGTCTCCTCTCTTAGAGTAAGCAGGAATTGCACTGGCTATGGTGGAAAAACCATATGAATATATAATGGCTTCTTCAGTCTTCATAAATTTTGCCAGGCGCTCTTCCAAATCCAAATGAACATCTATTTCAACAAAAAAGTTGAATAAGTTAAAACTGTCTTATAATGATTGATTCTTCCTTTACACTAAAAAATAAAGAAAGGAACATAATAGCTTAATTATTAACACTTTCACCTTATGGATAAAATCTATTTTTAAATAATAAACCATAAAAGATATATTAAAATAATTCTAGGCTAGGAAGCACTTCTGAAAAACACGAAATTAACATCAACTACCTTCCTATCTATAAATGTGTGACAGAGGCAATTTTGCTTTTATTTCACTCTACTGTAGGAATTCCAGATCCACTGACTATCTACTTTAACTTCCTGGAGCAAAAACGCTGAGGCCATGTTAATATACCGTCTTTTTGCATTTTAGAGAAAGGACCTGTAAACTCTGCAGGAGATGGTAACATGTATTAGCAATTCAGTGACGATGTTTTTCACAATCTGTGTTAGTATTCTTTGTGGCATCTGCCACCTCTTTGTAGGATTGGGCTTCTGTCTGAATTTCTTAAGAGTATACGGGGAAATTCAAGTTTATAATACCAAAAGAAACAGGATACCTCCACAGAAGTAGCTTATGAAGAATGCTGATGTAATAATTAGATAATTTATAATTATTAAACTGACCTGTTTTTATTTCCCTCTTAAATCAGGGTTCCTTACAGCTGTGCCATGAGGCTTCATGTCCTGGGATGAAGGACAGTAATGCTTAGAGTGAACAGTCTACCAACTGCCTTTGATCCTTAGAACTTCAAAGTAGTTTTACAATGAGACATTATCAAGGAGAGAAATGAATTTTTAAACATTCCTTTTGCTCTTTTAACTGCAGCAGGACCCACATCTGGAGGACTAGATCACAGTTTTCCCATTTGCTCTGTGCAAGAAGCACTTCTGACACAGGAAGGAAGAAGCTGGGTCCTGCCAGCTCTGAGGGAGAAAGGAGCGGGTGATAAGAGATCGCAGAGACAAAAGGATGGTGGAAGAGGAAGCTGTGGTATGTTCCCTAAGGGGAAGTCTGAACTAGGGGCAACAGCAGGGGCCAAGACATTTCCACGTGAGGGACGTTTCCAAGTGGAAGAGAGTGCGGATAGCTGGCAGGGCCCACTCTAGTTATAGACTTTTTAAAAGGATGTTACACTCCAGTCAAGTCATGATTAAACATAAAGCATGCTTCTCTTCATTTCATTTCAACTTATACAAATGGAATCTATAGTCATGAAAGAAACACATGAAATATTCAATTTCCATTACCAATAGAGTTATCTTCAGACTGGATACTTTTCCTTATGTCAACATTAAACAAACGTGGGATTTTACAATAACACTAAGTTTAGTGGACTAGATCCCAGTTGAGCCAAGTAGGGGATATTGTGACATTACACCAAGTCCAAGGCACCTGATCAAGCACCTTCTAAGAGAGATGTTATTAGTGAAAGGTTTCAGGCAAAACCTGGCTGGAGAGCAAAGAGTAGTTGAGGACTGAAGAGTCCAAGCAGCTGAGTAAGGGTTAGTCTCAGGGAGGTCATCCCTCACATCCTAGTGTTATCTCCCAGCCACTTCTCACTTTGCCACCAAGCAGGCCCCAAGGAAGAGGCCTCCTTCAATTATAGTGCCTCTGATTGGGACAATCTACCACAAACCTCCCCAAGTAGTCAGCAGATGGGCTGCCCAGGACATGGTGGACTGTTTTCATTTGACATCCCAATTTCAAAAAAGAAAATCATACTATGGACACAGACACCTTGTTTTTGCTAACTATAAAAGGGATTTTAAATCATTCTATAGACTTCTTAGCTCTAAATGACTCCTGACTGATGAGAGATGAGTCTGTAAAACTGAACATCGTTTTGTTTCAGGGCTTCAGAGTGAGCGAGTGAGTGGATGAAAACTGGCATGTTAGGACTACCCCATCATTACCTGCACTCCTAACTGTTTATATACAGGTGCTGTAAGGTAGCAAGAAAAACCTTCAAACTATAAATCAACACCTAAGTACAAAAGTTTCAGAAAGACTGGGCTTTCCTTTTATCTAAAGATCCTGGGTTTGGCAGATACTGGCCTTGCAGAGCAGGTTCTGTGACAGGGTGACTGCAGAACTAGTTTCTCTTGATGCTACTTTGTGCAATGAAGGAACTCTCAACCCAAGGGAGGGGAGACAGCAAGGAGGAGAACCGTCAGGGAGCTGTTCTTTGACTTCTGATGTTCATGTCTTCTGTGAACAAATGCATTTCAGCAATTGATACTGCAGCTCTGGATGGAACAAAACTCAAGCACTGCATTCTCAAAGTCACAGCAGCGGACACCACTGCAGAAGGTGCTCCAGAGAGTCTCTACAAGACTCAGAGCACTGGGCCCATTTTCTCACACTTGCTTATCTTCATGTCTAGCTCCCAGATCAGAGGCTCTGGCAGCCAAGGCCACCATGAAGTTCAGATTACAGACAGGCCTTGGGGTCCCTGTCACCTGGTATGCATCTGGGAAAACCTAAAACTGCGCTGTGCCTCTCAGTGCCTCAGCCATATGGGAGAATAGCTAGCCTTTCCTCAAAGGGGATGTTAGATTCACATGGGTTAATGCCAATAAAGAACAGTGCCTGGAATGGAACAAGCAGGATGCTATGTAAGACTTTGCTCAATTAAACCGGTACCTGGAGAAGAAAAGGTTTTCTTTTAAAAGGGAAAACCCAGTTACAGTTTGCTATCTTAATTATCTGAATTTCTAATAATTACAGTCTCTTCTTCTAAGAACTACTTGTTTAGCTTCTTACTTAAAATGAAATCATGTGATAGCCTTCTGCACTGTTTTCTTGAGAAAAGACCAAAAAATAGTAAACTTTGTCACATTTTAGAAACATTTCACCTACTATGTTTTTCTCTAAGAGCTTCATATTTTTGCATTTATACTACTCTTTTGAAAAAGTCCTAGATACACAAGTTTTTCTAAAAGTAAAAATAATAAGACTTATGTATTCATTAGAACATAACTCTAGTGCAGGATGTTTTTCAAAATGTTTTCACATGAGAATCCTACCAAACTTTTAAAAGCTATGCAAGAAGAGATATTCCCACCTGAGCCAACCACACCCTAGGACTGGCAGGAGAAAAGTGGCACACCTAGGAATTTTATGTCTAATGTTCTTCCCACTAAAATATGAAATGAAAGTTCCGTAGACTAACACAAAGAAAGAAGACGTTTTCAAAAAACACCCAAATGAACAACTGTTTACTAATGGCTCCAAACAGAATTAAATGCCATCATCTCTCACCAAGAAACCCTTACCACACAACTGTCTTTCCATTTGGTGAAGCCAAAGAGCCATGCAGGAATTACATATGTAAAACAGATCCCAGGGTACCAGGGAGAAAAATCACAGGTAAAATCACAGGTTTAAGTATATTAAAAGCAAAACAAAGAAAAAAAGTGTTCTTCAGAAGACACCCTCGTGGGTGCACAGAGATCAGATAGCCCTGGAGGAAGAGAAGGCTCCCTAACTTCCTCAGAAGTCGGTGAGGAGACATTCTGGTCACCACTGTGAGAACTTGTTTAGCTCTACCTGCCATGCACCTGGGAGGCAGGAGAAGATTTAACCTAAAAAATGACATAAATTTTTAACTCAATCATTGCTATATTTCCTTTTTTTTTGTATTAACCATCTGGCTTATATGCTACTCTAAAAATAGTAAAAAGGGAATATTAAGGAAATTTACTTGTACCACAAATGATTTGTGTTCACGATCTGAAAAATTGGAAGAGAGAGAGAGAGAGAGAGAGAGAGAGAGAGAGAGAGAGAACTAAAAGAAGGAATGGATTTGAAAAACAGATGCCTGAATATGATAACTCTAGAGAAGAACATAAAGAAGACAGTTAAAAGCTATCTTTTGGGGGCCCTGGGAAAAAGAGTTCCTAAGCCTTGAACTTAACTCTTTAGGGATACACATAAGACTACAAGAGGGAAAGGGGTCCTCATAACTGCTTCTGTGCTCAGTGCAAAGAGCAAATGTGCCCTAAATATTTAGAAAAATTAAACTATACAGTGCATTTCAGAGATTTAAAATTTAGACTGAGATGACCAGAAATAGTTTGTGATATTGCTAAATGTTAAAAATTTAAGGTGCATTAATAAAACTAGAAATATTTAAATGATTACTTCCAGAATAAGGAAAAACAGAAAAAGTCATGCTGGAAACAAAAAAGTACAAATATGGGCATTTTATATATAGAAAGGAAAAAAAGATAACAAGAGAACTGTGCAACTATTAAGAAGAAAAGAAATAAGTTGTCTGAAGGACAACACACTCAGAAAACACGATAGATTACTTCCACCTGTCTCATTATAAACTGTCCCACTGCAAATTAACTTGCAACTTTGGTCCAGATCCCAAAGTCTGTTCGAACCTTCAACTATAATTTTAGAATTAGGATGAATCAGTGACCAATCAAATAGCTTACAGAGGACTCAATAAGCAACTGTATTCACAGTTGCCTGGGGTGGCTCATTCAGATACCTGAAAGATCAAATCCAATTTAAATTTAAAACCCATTAATTTGGGGACTGGATTCCAGTGGTAGAGTGTTTGTATAGCCTGTGCAAGGTCCTTAGTTCCATTTCTAGCACCACAAAAAAACAAAACAAGCAAAAATATATTAATCTCAATATCAAGGAAGAGAACAATAAATACTGTGTACAACAAATTTTCCAAAAATGGGGGAAACACATATGTATAAAAGACTTTTTCATATTCTGCAAAACATATTCTGAAAAACAAAATTTGGCAAAATTAAAAAACTAGTAATGAAAGCTTGTTTTTTCGAAGGGATGGAATGGTGATAGGGAGCACAGGGCAGAGGTTAAAAGGCTTCTCTTGTCTATTTCTGTCTTCTGTTTTGATGTTTACATCCTGTACTGAATTACTCGGTCAAGAAAATTAATTTAACAGCTATTAATCTAAGGACTTGATGTTTAAAAGCCCCCAGCATACTCTTACGCAAGTGATCCAAATGGAAAGTTAACTAGGCTATTTTAACAATTTATTTGATAGCTTTGGGAAACTGGTTTTGAAGATTTTAAACTTTTTTTCCCTTCACAATTTGATTTGGCAATAAATTTGTCTTCCCAGATTATCTTCTAAGAAGAGGTCAAGGCTACACATGCAAATAAAATCCACTATAAAGAGAGGCTTTTAAGAAAGCAATTTCTTTATCCCAGCAAATAGTCAGAGAAAGAAAGCCTCATTAATCAGATGACAACCAACAACCTCATAAAAAATTGCCTTTTCTAGTTTTCTAGTACTTTGTTAAGGAAATAATTCCCTACCAATAAAAACCAAGCAAACAACACGTGTTTGTCTTAAGTCTAGAAGAAAGTGGGAGGCTCTGATCTAAACTCAGTCCTTTGATGTTGCCATTAAGACTGGGAGTCAGGACACTGGGTCTAATTTTAGGATTGAATTAATGAGCTGTGTGACTGAGAGGAAGATGCTTAACTTCTCTGGGATTTCTCTTCTTCTGAGTAGTTGGGAGGGATGATAAAAGCAAGATTTTCAAGATCCATTAAGATGCAGGATTCTTGGACATTACTCTGTTTCCGAAATAAATAATGTAACCACCAAACAAAGAATAAAGAAAGATGTTCCCTTACATAAAATCAAGTTAACTGTTAAAACTAAAAATAAACAGAAAGATCCAGAAATGCAAATAAGAGTAGGAGACAGACGATGTCTCCCTTGATCTACTTACCCCATACTTGGATACTGGGTAAGCCAGAATGCTATTTTCAGCAATACAGTCATTTGAACAGTTATTTAACGACATTTTCAGAAGACCAACATACACTTAATAAAAACAGCCATAAAATGCCAAGATCTTTCTTAAAGACTGAGTTAGGGAGCTCATGACATTTGTTATACACTTATCCAAATATTTAGTTAGCCTGCCTTGGGTCATAATCACACAAAGAAGTCAAAGAACTTTCATTCCAGAAAGAAAAAAACTTGTAACTCCACCAGCAAATCTGTTGTTGCCTTTCTTCCTGGAACATGGTGCCCAGCTAGGGCTCTTTTCCAGTTCGGGCTCTTTCCCAGCCCCCTTTGTGGCTAGGTATGGCCTGGAGTTAGTGGTCACCAGAGGACAGTGGGTAGAAATGATGTGCAAGGCCATCTCTCCTTCAGAGCTACCCTGCACTTCTATTCCCCCATTCTGTGACTTGTGTCCACCACAAAGTCCAGGCCAATATCCTCAGACACTAGAGCAAAGAGATGGGGAAGACCTGGGTTCTTGGACAACTATGAGAACAGCACCACCTGCAAATGGGTCTTCTCCTAACAGCTGGCACGCACAATGCAAACAGTATTCTCCACATTGCTGTGTCTTGGGGCATTTGGGAACAGGAACCCGATATGGCCTGTTCTAAGGCACCCACAGCTCTTTTCCACAGGTTACTTTCAATTCCAGATCAGTGCACTTCCCAACAATGCTTCCAAACCACAAAATGAAAGTTAGGTAAGATATTGCGCATGTCAGCTTAACACCCAAACTGATCATATATTCCAATGAGCTCTGAAATCAATCTTAAAAGTAGAAGTGTTAAAAGCAAGAGTACCACAACAACTTACCAAAAGTGCCATAAAATCCTCTGGGGCCACAGGTTCCCACTCCATACTTCTTAAGAGATGCTAAAGCTGCTGCCTATATTTTAGAAAAAATTTATATTTTAATAATTTATCTAAAAGTATAAAAATCAACATTTTCATGCTTTTTATTCTTTAACCCACACAGTTCCTTATCCTTCCTCTACTTCTCTTCCTTTCTTAGAACTAAGATAATTCTTTTTATTTTTTTTTTTATTTATATGCGACGTTGAGAATTGAAACCAGTGCCTCATACATGCTAGGCAAGTGCTCTACCACTAGCCACAACCCCAGCCCAGGACTAAGACAACTCTAATAGGATGTAAGAAAACTACAGGTGTGAAGACTCAGGTGTATGACTTAAAACATGGAACAGTTATATTAGCTTGACTCTCAAAACCTGGTTAACCAAATGCCTTTATATTTTTTACATTGTGGATCTAAATCTTTCCTGAAAAATGTTTGCTACTTCACAATCCTAATATTGGGAATAAATCCCTAGCACCTTTCTGACTAATTCAAGTCTGGTTTACTTGGTACTTCTCTGTCACCCACACTAAGCTCTATGAGACATTCTTTTTTTTTTTTTGGTACTGCTGATTGAACAAAGGGGCACTCAACCACCGAGGCACATACCCAACCTTATTTTATATTTTATTTAGAGACAGGGTCTCACTTGAGTTGCTCAGAGCCTCACTACTGTTGAGGCTGACTTTGAACTTGTGATCCTCCTGCCTCAGCCTCCAAGCCGCTGTGATTACAGACATGTGCCGTGCACCTGGCACTATTAGACATTCTTGCTTCCCTTTGTCTAAGTCCAGGTTATGGGTCTGTCAGGCAAAGCGTAATGGAAAATGCTTACACATCCCTTCTGATAGTCCACACTTACCTTTTATTTTACGTTCTGTTTCTTAAGTCAGTAATGTTATATGTGTCTTGGGGCATTTGGGAACAGGAGCCTGATATGGCATGTTCTAAGGCACCCACAGCTCTGCACACTTCAGCATTATGTGCTACTCACCTTAACCCTAGGATTATCCAGCAATCCAAGAAAATTAAAGGACGCAAAGTTCACACATTCTTTCCCATTCACCACAATGTTGTGGCTTGGAGGGCTAGGAAAAAGAGACAAAAAGTGATATGCTTCAATACACATTCATGTCACATATTACCCTAGTGGTAGGCACAACAGAGTAGCGTAGCCATTCTGCCCTACTTGCATACCAATCTTCTCTTTTATTTTTAAGGAGTAAAAGGAAAGTAAAAACTAGACACCTTTCCATAAATTCTATTCTGAGTAACTTACCATGTACTACTTAAATAAAAAAAACAAAATGAGCTAGAATTCTGAGATGGACAAATGGCAAATCTTTGCTTTGTTTTAAACTTTGCTTAAGAAAGAAGTAGCTAAATACACTATCTCAGAAATTTCTGGAATTATACAGATAGGCAGGAAACATAAAATGATCAAGATCAAAAGCAAGAATAGGCAAAGTAAGCTATGATTAATGTTTAAAAATAAACATTATCTATAAGAAGTCCTGAAAAAAATAATAGGGATTCCCCATCCTTATCCTACCATCTCCCCCCAAATTAGGAAACTGATCCGAGCATGGCTAAGATGGGAGAATGGGTACTTGAGGACCCCCTGGTAAGCCCTCTCCTGAATACACTGAAGTATAAGCCTTGCTTCAAAAAATATGGGGTCAAACTACAGGTCATGAACCATTTATTCAAGGACTGTGAGACCATGTTCATTACAACCAGCCTATTTTGACTAAAGGGAACAACAAGAATATAATGGAACAAAGGAGACACAGCCATTGCACAGGGTGAGGGAAAGGACCGTGCATGCCAGCAAACTCTGATTTCAGTTTTGTTTCTGTATTAGCCTGTGAACTGGGTCACTCTATAAAATGCACTGAAGCTAGAAAAGACTGAGAAATGTGGCTCTTGTGGATAGTCTCAAATAGAATTGGTAATTTCATGAGAAAAATAACACAAAATACTGGAAAACCAGAGAAGGAAAAGTCAGTCTGAAGTAAATTCACAAAAGCAAACTGACCCATACAAAGGCAAGAAGACTCAGTGAAAATAAAATGGACTGTAGACAGACACCATCTGCATTATGACTGCTGACAGCACTGGATGCTTAGGATGTCACCTGGACTCTATGATCAGGGTCATCACCTTTAAATTAGGGGGAGAATCTCTCTCTTAGGGTAACTGTGATTACAGAAGTGCATGCTCCATAAAAGATACTCTTAAACATCTCCATTGTTCCATGGCCTTTGAGGGCTTCTTTCAAATCCAGTGTTATTTACTTTCCTACTTATCAGGGCCTTCTCTGAGTGTCTCCAACTCTTCCCTGATTGTGGGGGTGCTGGCCATCACAAAGAGACAAACAAAAACACCTGAGTAGACAAACCTTTACTAGAGGTTGTTGGCTCTGAGAATTTAAGCCATTCCATAAACACTGTAACACAAAAAGAATATAAAATATCAAGAGTAAGTACATCCACAGCTCCAGACTATATAGCCCTAAGCTGCCAGGGGGCAGCATGACATGATGTAGGGCTGGTATTCTGGTCTAGCGCTTAGAGAACGAAAGGAAAGGAAATCAGCATCCAGTGCAAACTAAAGTCTCCTACCTGTCCTCCATGCAGGCTGGCTGGAATAAGTCAAACAAGGTACTAGATACAGGAATCTTGGAGCTAAAACCCTACACGGTACCTTGCAGAAGCAAGTCAGACCAAAGATACCTTCACAGTCAAGGTTTCAGAGGACTTAAAAGGAAGGAAGAGAAAACATTTCCCAATCACAATCACAACCCTCCCATGAGCAAGAGTCAGCAGACAAAAGAGTACAGAGAGCGAGCACCTGAGAACTTGAAGTGTCAGAACAAGAAGGCGTTAAGGATCAAAAGCATAAACACAAGGAAAGATTGAGGCACTGTGAACAAAAGGACAGGCAGATAGATGTGTAAAATAACCATATGTAACTTCCAGAAATAAAAATTAAGTGTCAATAAAATTAGAAATCTAAGAAACAGATTAAATACCCAGACACTATGGAAAATGAAAGAGCTGAGAAATATAAAGAAATGAAAAAATAGGAATCTGCACATACTGGACATGAAGGATACCAAGAAAAGATTAAAAGAACATTAGAAACAAGGCTGGGTTGTGGCTCAGTGGTACAGCGCTTGCCTCACATGCGAGAGGAACTGGGTTTGTTTTTCATATAAATAAATCAATAAAGTCCACTGGCAACTAAAAAAAAAAAAAAAAGAACATTAGGCAGATGTTCCAAATAAAACAATGGAGAAGAAAAGAAAAAGGGAAGAGATAACATTTCAAATAGATAACAGCTAAAAAGTTCTCAGAATTCATTTAGGACTGGAATCAGACTGAAAAGGAAAAACCTTAACAGGGTAAGAATAAATTATAGAAAGACACATGTAGTCAAACAGCAGAATTCTACCAATAAAGAGAACAATTGTAAAAGCCACTAGGAAAAACAAAAGATGGGCACCAATTAGACTGACATTAGCCTCACCAAAATAGTGACAAGAACGTGATGGTGAAATTTTCCAAGGGCTGTAGGGAAAATACCCATCTAGAACTTATTTCTCTGTTACTCAAAAAGGTAAAATGAAAACATTTTTCAGTAAGAGATGAGATTATCTTCTACAAACCCCTACTGAAGGATCTCACAGAGAATATATTTTAGGAAAAAAACATTTTAAGTCCAAAGAAGTTGGATAGATAAAGCAATAAATACTCACAGAGTAGCAAAGAAACTGGTAACAGGTAAAGGTAAGAAGTGGTATTTCACAAAAATAATAATCCAGGAGGGTGTAAACTAGGGGAACTGAAGTGGGTGAGAATTGGGAATAACGGAGGTAGAGAGTGGAGAAAGTCCCAGTCCTGTTCAGTAAGATGAGAAATTCTGATTAAAAGTTAGACAGAAAATGCTTATGTTAAATATGAGGGTTAAGAAAGAAATGAAGAAAAGTGAGTTGAGAAAATGAGATCAGGAAAACAGAATGCAAGGGGGAAAAAGAAATGAAACCAGTAAAAGCATGGTATTTAAGAAAGATGATGCTCAAAGTAGAATCTACAAGTCATCTGCTCCAATTTTTATCCTGGCAGTAACAGAGAGCCACATAGGTGAGCCCTCAGTCTCTCACATTACCCAGCACTCCTGCAATTACATCAGCTATTTGGGCAACACGAGCAGCAGAGATCAAGAGCTGCCAATCTAACATGTATTCTCTTATTTCTACCCTGCCACCTGGAACAGCAGAGGCATTTTCCAGTTGTTCCCGCAACTAGGTGTGGCCAGTGCTGCTTTAACCAACCTGACAAAGCAGAAAGGACCTCTTTTCTTTTCTGTTTTTTTTTTTTTTTTTTAGGATTTTAAATTAAACCAGAATAACAAGATTGGCTGTTCTCTAACTTGTTTCTAGTCCAAAACTACTTTTATTTTTTAAAAATTTCATTGGTGACTTATAATTGTATATGCCAGAGGGAGTCAATGCATTGTATTTGCACATGTACATAACCTAATTTGATCTGCTTACCATTCTGTCTTAGGTGACTTATCAATAGAAGTCACACAACACCTCAAGAATACAATAGCAGAATGGGAACCTGGGTCCCTGAACATTTGTGCAGCTGTCCCCTCCCTTCATCTGTAGGCAAAGGGAAATTAACAACTATTTTATTCAAACCAGGAAAGTTTGTATTTCCTATTATAAGGAGCAGAACTGAATTCTAACTACTGCCAGAAATGATCTCTATCAATTCTACTTTTAGGTAGTCAAAAGAAACAAATTTCTTCTTTCTACCTCCCTCTTTCCTTCTCTCTGCCTCTCTCTTAGATAGAGGTAAAATAATTTGACATAAATATAGCATAAATTCCCACCCAAATTATATATTCCTTGGAATAAGACTTCATAATGAAAGTATTACACAACCAAGTAAATAAACCTTTAAAACAAAAAGACAACAAAAAACTTTACCACAGGGGTCAAGTATAGGAGTGACAGTGAATAAATATTTGAGACTTGGGTAAAATACTGCAAAATACACAGATTTAAGAAATTATGGATCTCAAGTATTAATGAAGATGTGAAAATGACATCTTGAAAATTAATTTTTGAAGTGATTAAAATGATAAATATGGTATCCAAGGTGTCTGTAAAGAATCAGAATAAGATTACTGCATGAAGTAAGGGGAACTGCAATATTTTCAAATAATACTATTTGTACGAAGAGATTTAATATATGTATGATTAAATTAGATAGATTATTTTTGGCTATTTCTTATATATCCATTTAATTTTACATATCAAAGTGGCCAAAATACCTTAAATTTTACTAGAAAAATTATGAATTATCTCATCTTTCAGCAGTATTAGTATTTATTATACAAATAACTTAGTAGTCACAATAAATGTACTCAAACCCCTCAGATGAAGATACTGGACTGGGGTTGTATCTCAGTGGTAGAGCACTTGCCTAGCACAAGTAAGGCAGTGGGTTTGATTCTTGGCACCACATAAAAATTAACAAAATAAAGTTATTGTGTCCATCTATAACTAAATTGTTGAAAAAAAGACGAAGATACTGATTGGGCTTTTAAAACCCAATTATGTACAAAATAAACAAGGGTAAAGTTGAAAACAGAAGAGAGAATGATAATTATTAATTACTTAACTAAATTATTAATTACTTGTTAAAACTAAGCTGGTATAGCTACAGTGCTATCAGATAGACTTTAAGATAAAAAGTATTATTAGAAAAATGAGGAAAGCTGCTACAAGATGACAAAAGGAACATTCAAAACCACTAAAAAATACGGAGCCCTAAGACACCTAGCAACATACTTTCAAACCCACAAGATAAAGATCTACATATGTAACACACAATATAACTTTAACATTTGCACAAACTCTCAATAAAGACAAAAGTGAATCTCAACAAGAGCACTAGTCTCATTCAGAAAGGATATCATCCACAACATGTTATGATCATAGTCAATAAATTATAAATCATTGAGAAGAACAAAGTTCAGGGAAAACACTTATGCTTTGGTTAAAGGAAAATATCAGAATGAAAATTAGAAAATACTTAGATTTGAATAACACATATTTTAAAAGTATAGGTTAATAGTATTTGTAAGGGAATTTACAGCCCTCAACACAGATACAGGAGTTTTTAAAGTTTGCCACAAATTCATTTGGCACTAATACCTGCCCTAAACTGATGATGAACTATTTATTGCTTTTACTTATTCCACTGAGTGCAAATATTCACATGGGATGCTGCCCCAGGCTTCATGAAAAAGTGGTTCTCTAATAAGGAAAAAGTACTTCATTATATTTCAAAACCTAAATAATTCTGAATTCTCCACTCTAAAGGTTTTGGAAAACTGACTGTGAATTAGTACTAGAAAACGTTAAAAATGTGTATTTTGTGAGTTCAACTGCATCAGAAAAAGAACAGTATGAATCTAAAAGATGTAGAAGAAAGTTAAATATCAGGAAGCATCATTCAATTTGAAAAAAATACATGATATATAATGAAATAAAGAAAATTATGAATGCTCTTAATAGAGACAGAAATGATATTTGATAAAATCCAATATTTATTTAAAAATTAAAATTCTTAGAAAACTAAGATCAGAAAAGTATGTTCTCAAACTGAGAAGATAATATATACCCCAAATCTATAAATATTAAGTGGAAATTAATGGAGAAATATTCTGCAACAACAGGAACAAAACAAGAATGCTTGATTTTTTTAATTGCTCATCATATTAATAAAGGCCACACTGTATTATGAGGCAAAAACTATTATCTCTACAAACTTCAAAATTACATGGAAGGATAAGATAAGTAAACTAAACTCAGAAGGAAGAAGGTGGCACATATCAGTAATCCCACTAGAGGCAGGAGGATTTCAAGTTTGAGGCCAGGAAGGATGCTGTCTTATAATAAAACATAAGATCCTTACTGAAATTCTGTCTCAAAATAAAATTTAAAAACAGCCGAGAGTGTAGCTCAGTGGTAGAGTACTTATCTAGCATGTACAATGCCCTGGGTAGAATACCCAGTAATGCCCAAAAAGAAAAGGGGAAGAAAGTACTTTACACAAAGAAGCAGTAAATATTTCAGACCCTGGTAGTGCTAGATTTGGCACTGGTGCAGATAGGCAAAGAGAGGTAAGAACATGGAATGCAGGAAATTGTATACATAAAAATACCTGAAAATGAGAGCAGGTGCCCCACAAATTACTAGGTTACACATAAATTTCTCTATGTGGGCAAAGTTAAACTACCAGTACAAGAACGTGAAAAATATTTTTAAAAAGATCCTGTTAGCTTTTTAAAAATACCTTGTGACTTTGGAATTGACTTCTTTAAGTACATAAAAGCCTCCAAACAACAAAACAATGCCACACTGGATGCATTTGACCAAGTCAAAATTAAGGAATTTGTTTTCGTGATACCAAAGTAACAGGTGACAGAGATTTATTATATTACACTGAATCTAAGAGGTCATCAATTATATTTTATCTATCACTATGGAAGAAAACAATGTCGATTAAAATGAAAGAATGTATTTTTGTCATGTAGACCTATTTAGTTTATATTTAACAAAAAGGTTTATTAGTCATTCTTAGACACAGATCTTTGTCATACTGCTTTTATACTTATGGAAAGGAAAATATAATAGATACATCAAAATATACCTAAACCTCTTTATCCAGTTGTCTTTCTCTTCTGCGGAATCATCAGTATGCTGGGTATTCACGCAATATCCTCCTTGTGCTGTCAGGTGTATTTTAGCATTTTTAAAGCACCCCTAGACTACCTATTATTGTTATTGTCTTTCATTCTCAAGTTTTGATGCTAAAAATTTCCTTCTGGAACAATCTCACAGTTTCATCTTTCCCCCAATCAAATCAGATGTTTCTATAAAGTAAGTTGTCACTATCCAAAGGCAACAGGTAGTCTGACAAACTGATATTCAAGCCATGTTTTAGTCACAGCATCCTCTCTTCATCTGCTCAGTGTGGTCAGGCTATTTCTCCAGCCATCCGTTGCCTTACTGACCAGCAGTGCATGTGACTTTATAGTAGCACTGACAGTAGGGAGAGCCAAGACCAAGTTCATCAGTACATAGGCAATGACAACCACAATGTCTCTAGCCAACAATGACTCATCAATGACTCTCAGCAACTGATAATTCATTCCTACTTCAGAGATCTCAAAGTAGGGGAAAAAACCCAAAATGTCTTAGAATCAATGCAATAGAGTACTACATCAAAAACTAATGATTAAAATCTAAAATGCATGTATAACTTCTGCTACCTAAAAGAAGACTGGGAATCCAGCAGAAAAAAATAGGTAAAAGATATGATGAGGGCTGGGGACGTGGCTCAAGCGATAGCGCGCTCGCCTGGCATGCGTGCCGCCCGGGTTGGATCCTCAGCACCACATACCAACAAAGATGTTGTGTCCGCCGAGAACTGAAAAATAAATATTAAAAATTCTCTCTCTCTCTCTCTCTCTCTCCTCTCTCTCACTCTCTCTTAAAAAAAAAAAAAAAAAAAACATATGATGAGGCTAATCCATTTTTCAAGATGGCAGAAGAGACAGAGTTGCTAGGACACTTTCCTGGCTGCTCCATGGTGTGAAACCAGGAAAACAGGCAACTTCTTAGAAAGATGGGCGACAAAGAATTTTAAAAAGGGAGACTACACTGGGCTTTAATTCTGGACACTGGGGAAAGTAGACTGGGGATCCAGGAGGTTGGATATAATAAAATAAGGAAGAAATCCCCAGTGCTACCACAGCTGCAACAGCTGGAGACACCTCCATAAGCAACATGGAAAGAAAAGGGAATAAAGGAAGCCACGTTTTTAGGATGCCTGAGGTGTGTCTGAGTATGGAGAGATCAGAGATCAAATACACTGCCTGACTAAACCAAAAGGCTGCTGGACAACATCACTGTACAGTAAAGAAACCACCTCTCTCCCAGCAACCTGTGGAAGATAGGAAAGGAATCATTTTGAAGTTGCGGAGCTTAGCAGCTGGGAAAGCTGATTCCTGGCAAACCTGAGTTTAGCCTGAAATACAAGCCTGGTAAACCCACTGCACAACTCAGAGTGTGCCTAACTGACCAGAAGAAAATCAAATGTGGAGAGGGGTTTACAGTGGAGAATACTGATCGTGGAAACTAGCACCTGGCCAGGAATTCGAAAAGGTAGGGGTGGGATGTGAGAGACTGAGTTTGGGGACTGAAGACACCAGGAAATGTGGAGTCTGCAGGTGACGGAGTGGACTTAAGAATTAGCTTCTCCACTGCACCAGGAGAACCCAGGGGAGATTCCCCAGGTCTAGTCTTCCAGTGTGGACCAGCAACTGCAGGGCCCTAATGGTACACAGATTTAAAATCTTCATATCAGTCACCACTCAACAAGAACCTAGAGACTTCCTAAGCCTAAACTCCCGCTCCAGGATTCTATCTATGGGATTTCCTCTTATACACTAGCAACCCCACCCTGAGGGTGAAGCAGGCATCACACTCCAGACACTAACACTGCTGAGAAGGGAAGGTGAGAAATATATGTACTCCAAAGGAAGCAATTCTTTAACTTTTGATCAAGATTTTTAAAAATTTTTCTTTTTTTCTTTTCTGTTCAATTGTGACCTGAATGGCTCATGGAGACCTATACATTTTCATTTTTTTCTCCTCACTTCTAGCATTTTGGAAGCCAGTTATTTTTCACTGATCAGTATTAAGATGTTTGATCAGTATATTTCAGTTTTATTTTTAATATTTTTATTTTTAATTTAAAAAAATTTTTACTTTATATTTCTCTCACCTGATTCTCTCAATTCTCTTTCTCTCTCTGTCTAACAGCAAATCTCTATTGTTCTCTTTCACTCATTCTTTAGTTTTTTACTTATATTTTTTTCTTTCTCCCTCATAATCATCACATCCTACATCACTTCTGTTCTCTCCTTGTCTACCATTCAAAATTGTAAACCCTTTTGCAAACTTATTATCACTATTGTCTGCAATAACTGATCACATCACTTTTGTTAATTGTGACAATTAGCATTGTAGATGTCTAGCAGGAATTATTTGGTTTAATACTGTATATTGTTTGCATTGGTTGTTGTTATTATTTGTCTCCCTCTAAATGGTGAAATACTGGAAACCTTCAAGGACACTATAAGTCCAAAGGGTAGAAACTCTACAGCCTCAGACTCATACTGTTAGATGGGTAGACACATAAACAACATGAAAAAGCAAGGGAACAAATCACTCCAAACAAACCAAGATACTTCAATAATAGAATCTATCAACACCACAGTAAAAAAAAAAAAAAAATGTCAGAGAGGAGTTTAGAATGTACACAATCCAACTGGTCCTCCAGGTAAAGGACAATGAAAGGAGTGAAATTAGCAAAAAAACAAGAAGTGAAAGATCATTTCAATAACGAAATAGAAATTCTAAAGAAAAAATCAATCAGAAATTCTTGAAATACAGGAATCAATAAACCAAATTAAAAATTCAGTAGAAAGCATCACAAGCAAACTAGACCACTTGGAAGACAAGAATTTCAGGCAATTAAGACAAAATACGTAATCTTGAAAACAAAGTTGACTGGAAAATTATGTTAAGAAACTATGAACAGAACTTTCAAAAATTATGGAAAAACATAAAGAGACCAAATTTCAGATTTATCAGGATAGATGAAGGCTCAGAGATACAAACTAAAGGAATGCACAATCTTTTCACTGAAATAATATCAGAAAATTTCCCAAACCTTAAGAATGAAATGGAAAATCAAATACTTACAGGACTAACAGAACTACAAATACACAAAATTACAATAGACCCTCACCAATGCACACATTATGAAAATACCTAGCATAGAACAAGGATAGAATTGTAAAGGGTCCTGAGAAAAATGACAGGACAAATTTGGAGGAAAAGCAATCCAGATCTTAGTTGATTTCTCCACCAGGACCTTCAAAGTTAGGAGCTTTGGAATAATATACACCAAGCTCTAAAAGAAAATGAATGTCAACCAAGAAAACTATACCCAGCAAAATTGTTTCAAAATTGACGATGAAATAAAAATCTTCCAAATGGGAGGGGAGGGGGGATAGTAGAGGATAGGAAAGGTAGCAGAATACATAAGTCACTAATATGGCAGTATGTAAAAATGTGGATGTGTAACCGATGTGATTCTGCAATCTGTATTTGGGGTAAATAAAAATGGGAGTTCATAACCCACTTGATTCTAATGTATGAAATATGATATGTCAAGAGCTTTGTAATGTTGTGAACAACCAATAAAAAAAAAAGAAATAAAAACCTTCCATGATAAACAAAAGAATTCACAACTAGAAGCCTGCACAAAATATATTCAATACAACAGTTCATGTAGAAGAAATGAAAAAATAAAAGTGAAAACCAGCAAAGGGAGGAACCACAAAATAAAAAAAAAAAAACAGATAATAAACAAAAATGACAGGTGTAAAAATCACTTCTTAATAATGTTGACTGTAAATGGTCTAAACTCATCAATCAAAAGATAGACTGGCAGACTGAATTAAAAACAAGACCTAACCACATGCTGTCTCAAAGAGACTCAGCTCATAGGCAAAGACATCCACAAATTTAAGATAAACATTATGCACATGCATCATGTAAATAAGCAAGGCTTTTTATCCTAATTATCAGGAAAGTGATCTTTAAACAGAAGTTAATCAGAATGGACCAAGAACGTCATTTCATACTGTTTAAGGAATTATATATCAAGACATAACAACTGTACATATTTTTGCCCCAAACAGTGGAGCACCTACATATATCAAACAAACCCTCCTCAATTTCAAGAATCAAACAGATCACAACAGAATAATACTGGGTGATTTTAACATGCTTCTCTCATCACCAGATAGAATCTCCATACAAAAACTAAATAAAGAAGGTGAGGAACTAAAAAATACAATTAATCATTTAGACTTAAAAGACACAGAATATTTCATCCATCATGCCTGAATATACTTTCTTCTCAACAGCAACAAATATCCTTCTCTAAAACAGACCATATCTTAGGCCACAAAGAAACTCTTAATACCTTGCATTCTATCAGATCATAATAGAAAGAAATTAGAAATCAATAATATAATAAAAAATAGAAGCTACTTCAACACCTGGAGATAAGATCAAGGATTAAATAAAAAAAATTCTTAGAAGTAAATAAGAATAGCGACATAACATCAAAATCTCTAAGATACTATAAAATTAGTTCTAAGAGGAAAGTTCATTGCATTGAGCTTATTTATTAAAAGAACAGAAAGTCATCAAATAAATAATCTAATATTACACCCCGAAGCCCTAGAAGAAGAACAAATCAACACCAAAAGCAGTGAAAGACAGGAAATAATTAAAATCAGAGCAGAAATCAATGAACTAGAAATAAACAAAAAAACAATTTAAATAACCAATGAAACAAAAAGTTCGTTCTTTGAAAAAAATAAATAAAATTGATAAACCCTTAGCCAAGCTAATGAAGAGAAAGAGAGAAAAAACTCAAATTACTAAAATTCATGATGAAAAAGAAATATCACAACAGACACTACTGAAATACAAACAATTCAAAACTACTTCGAAAATTTACATTCCAATAAATAGAAAATCTTGAAGACATCAATAAACTCCTAGAGATATATGTCCTACCCAAATTAAATCAGGAGGACACAGAACATATAAACAGATCAATTTCAAGTAATGAAACTGAAGACACCATCAAAAGCCTACAAACAAAGAAAGGACCAGGACCAAAAATATTCTCAGCCAAGTTCTACCAGACCTTTAAAAGAACTAACACCAATCCAACAAATTACTCCATGAAATATAAAAAGAGGGAATCCTTCCAAACTCATTCTATGAAGATGTATTACTCTTGATACCAAAATCAGACAAAGACACATCATGGAAAGAAAACTTCAGACCAATATTCCTGATAAATGCAGACACAAAAGTTCTTAATAAAAAGCTGCAAATCACATACAAAAGTATACTAAAACAATAATGCACCATGACCAGGTGGGGTTTATCTCTTGGATGCAAGGTTGGTTCAACATACAGAAATCAATAAATATAATTCATCACATCAACAGACTCAAAGTCAGGAGTCACATAATTATCTCAATAGATGCAGAAAAAGTATTTAAGAAAACACAGCTTCTATTCATGATTAAAACACTAGAAAAAATAGGAATGAAAGGATCATACCTCAACACTGCAAGAACTATATATGACAAACTCAAGGCCAACATCATTCTAAATAGAGAAAACGGAAAGCATTCCCTCTAAAACAGGAACAAAACCAGGATGTTCTCTTTCACCACTTCTATTCAACAGTCTTCAAATCTCTAGTCAGAGCAATAAGGTAAAAGAATGAAATAAAAGGGATATGAGTATGAAAACAAGAGCTCAAACTATTCTTACTTGCTGACAAGAAGATCCTATATTTAGAAGACCCAAAAAAACCCCACCAGAAAACTTTTGACAACTCCTAAACAAATTCAGCAAAACAACATGATACAAAATTAACACCCATAAATCAGTTGCGTTCCTATACACCAGTGATGAATCAACTGAAAGGGAAATTAGGAATAAACAATCTTATTCACAATAGCCTCATTATTCGAACAAAAGAGGTGAAAGACCTCTACAACGAAAGCTACAAACCACTAAAGAAATTGAAGACCTTAAAAGATGGAAAGATATCTCATGTTCTTGGATAGGCGGAATTAACATTGTCAAAATGCCACACTACTAAAAGCACAATACTGATGAATATACAAAGTGATATATTCATATGAAGGAACAGTAATTAGTCATAAAAATGACTAATATATGCTACAATAGGATGATCACAAGTAAAATGAGCAAGACACCAAATGTTACATATTGTATGATTTATTTTATATGAAATATCCAGAATAGGTAAATAATACAAGTGGATTAATGATTGCCAGGACTGGGTATATGGGGAGGAATAAGAAGGAATGGAGCATGACTGCTAATAGGTTTGGGATATTTTTTTGGAAGTGATGAAAATGTTCTGGAATTAGAAAGTGGTGAGAGTTATATAACTCTTAATATATTAATTATATAATCAAAGGTTATACAACTTTTAATATATTAAAAAACACCTAATTCAGGGGTTGGAGTTATGGCTCAGCAGTAGAGTGCTTGCCTTGCATGTGCAAGGCCCTGGATCCCATCCTCATCACCACACATAGATAAATAAGAATGAAGTTAAAAAAACAAACAAACAAACAAAAACCACCTAATTGAGCCAGGTAATCCCTGCTACTCCCAGGAGGCTGAGGTAGGTGGATCACAAGTTTGAGGTCAGCATGGGCAACTTAGAAAGATTCTGTCTCAAAGCAAAAAAAAAAATAAGAAGGACTGAGGATACAGCTCAATGGCAGAGTACCCCTGGGTTCAATTCCCAGTACCAAAACAAACAACCAACAAATAAAAGAGACCAACTATCCTCCCAAACCACTTAATTATGTAAATTTCAAAATAAAAAATTTTATGTTACATAGTTATTTCAAAATAAAGCTGTTATTTAAAGGAATAAAATCAAGATAAAATATTTATTTATTTTTGTGTCAAGTCAGTACTGAATATAGTTACTGAAAAAATTGAAAAGCAATACACAATTTACCAATAAACAACAAAAAAATCCTTCAATTTTTTTTCTTGTAGTTTTTGCAAACAATTTACATAATATTCTGCATACTAAAAAAGAATGGATACTAAGGATCACAAAAATTGAGGTGTTTTAACAAATCACTAAAAAATGATAAAATAATCAGTACAATGTGAAAAGTCAAAATAAAAAGCAACTTAAAAATATATAAAGTTCATACTACATCGATCTTTCCCAGGAATCTATGTATATTCTACTAATATAAGAGAGAAAACCAAGACAGAGCAAATAGACAATGCAGGAGAAAGAAAGTAAGTCCTGAGAAAATGGTGACCTGAGATTCCAGGCCACTGTGTGCAACAGCTGCATTTAACAACCAATCAGGACTGGAGCAGAGTAAGAGTACTCTGGGAAGAAAAAAAGGAAATAAACCCAAGAGATAACTAATGTGTGTGAAAATCCCGAACGGAGATTTATACACCTAGAAGAAACTGAAGAGACAATACAAAGAACCAAACAAATGAGCAAAGAAAAATGACTGACACCAGGGAAAACAGAAGTGTAGGAAGAGAAAATGCAGTCACATAACACTGGCCTAATGAATGATATTACTGTAGTCATACGATTATAGACATTAAAAAATTGAAGGACACCTTATAACTGAACTCTGCCAGGGAGAGGTGGGGCGTGTGGCTGCTGTTAGCTGAGCAGCAGATGTCCTGCTAAGGGCGCCCAGAGAGCCGCACCACAGCCAAGGCCCACAGCCGACTATCACACCTGCTAGAGGAAAGTTGCCCTTTTCTCATCCACACAAAGGCTGGAAAAGAGCTCCTACAGGCTTGGGGAGCAATCTGTTTTTATAAAGCCATTCTCTCTCTCTCTCTCACAATTAGAGGCTATAACAACATGGGAATGAAAGAAAAAACAAAACATGAAATAACAGCATAAGCAAGTTCCTTGGAAAAAGAGGTAAATACAAGGGAAAAAGCTAAATAGAAAGTGATTCCTTCTAGAAAGTAGAAATCTGGAGTGAGGTAGGATGGTAGATTGCAGTTTTCCTCGTTAAAAAAAACTTAAATTATGGACATGAATGACTAGTTATGAGAAGTCATGCTTATTTGAATAGAGGTACAGGACACAAAGGCACTCTTTCAGCTCTGAATATTAAGTATTAGCTAATGCATTAAGAAAATCAAAACTATCTTAAGATTTCATCTCACTCCAGTCAGAATGGCACTGAATATTAAAAACAGCATACTATAGGGACATAGCCATATCAATGTTTATAGCAGCACAATTTACAATAGCTAAACTGTGAAACCTAGATGCCCTTCAGTAGATGAATGGATAAAGAAAATGTGATATATATATATATATATATATATATATATATACACACACACACACAATGGAGTACTACTAAGTATTAATAGAAAATAAAATCACAGCATTTGCAGGTAAATGGATAGAACTAGAGAATACAATGCTAAGTGGGGTTAGCTAATCCCCAAAAACCAAATGCTGAATGTTTTCTCTGATATAAAGATGCTGATTCACAATGGGGTTGGAGGCAAGGGAACATGGGAGGATCAGACAAATTCTAGATAGAGCAAGGGCGGGGGGCATGGGAGTAGAAAAGATGGTGGAATGAGATGGACATCATTACCCTAAGTACATGTATGAAGACATGAATGGTGTGAATACAGTTTGTATACAACCAGAGATATGAAAATTTGTGCTCTATATGTATAATATAAATTGAAATGGATTCTGCTGTCATATATAACAAATCAGAACAAAAAATAATTAAAAAAAAAAAGAAAAGGAATAGGAAAAAGATGCTACTCATGATACAAAGGAAAACTATGGGTACCTAGAGACGAATCTATTGAAAAAGTACACGCTTTGGCAAACATAACCAGAGAAAACCAAGTTCAAGTTCTTCAAATAGCAAAACCAATTTACCCTGAAACAATGTTATAGTTGAGAGCAGGATGGTCTTTTGAAACAGGAGAAACAAGAGGTTCCGGTTGCCATTCTTCAATCAATTCTTCCTTTTCCTACAGGAGAAAAGGGTTACAACTCAGCACTGTCATTTCACACAGTCTTCAGCAATCTCTAAGCTACAGGTGTAGCCAGGCACAGTGGTGCACACCTGTAATCCTAGTGACTCTGGAGGCTGAGGCAGAAGGACTGTAAGTCCAAGACCAGCCTTAGCAACTTAGAGAGGCCCTTAGTAACTTAGTGAGATTCTGCCTCAAATAAAACAGTGAAAAGGGCTAGGGATGTGGCTCAATGGTTAAATACCCCTGGGTACAATCACCAATATCAAAAAAACAAACAAACTCTCCCCTACCAAACTATAGGCTGTAATGGAAATTCATAATGAATTCACTATTAGAGATAACCTACATAGCTATTGTAGCTAGAATGAAAACAGAATCATTTCTGAATTTTATGTACTTTGTCCTTAACTCCTTCCTTATCACAAGCTAAAGGTTCTATGGATGACTGATATTTAAGAAAATTTCATTTCTATGATCAGGATTTTTTTTTTTCTCCCTTACCATATACAACATATCAAGGTTCCATTTTAGATGGGGGTAGGTAGGATTTCCCAGGGTTCAGAAATAGTTTAGCTTTTTTCAAGGAACTCATAATCTTTATATAAACTATTATAAAATACAATAGTTTTTCAGACTACTGCTTTCTCCCAGCAAATACAGGAATATAACTTTGGATACTGACTTTATCCCAAACTTTCCCAATATTTTGCCTATGGTGACATTTCATTGGTCTTAATTTCCTTACATTTCAGAAGATATTTTAACATATCCTGTAGAGCCGAGGCACCACAATTCCTTTTGAGAGAGATGTGGCAATTACAATCATAACAAAACAAAACATGTTTAATTTCTTACCTTGACTGTAAGATCAGATCGTTCTTGTAATTTGTAAGTTTTAGAGAAAAGAAGTCTGATTATCCAGAGTATCAGAATTCCTTCCAAAATAAGATGATAAGCAGGGGCCTAGAATAAAAACATAAACGTGAAATAGAAAGCTTCAGCTTTTCAAATCTCTTTAGAAATGAAAATGAAATTTTAAAAATCTGACACAGAATCCCAATATTTACAACAGTATAAACTATCAGATCCTTCATGTTAATTTCAATTTTTACTGGTAGGAAATGACTAACAAAATATTTCAGTTTAATAACCCTTCTATCACCTCCATCGATCTACTCCAAGAGAAGCTAACAGAGTGATGTGGAAACCAGTTGCCACAATCTCTCTCTGTTCTTCTGCTTAACTGTATGTTTTCAGTCCAGGCTGACTTTCCTGTGGAAGATTCCAGATATCAATTACATCCTCAATCAGTTAGTTATGGGGTTCTGCACTCCAACACGTTGTTATTGGAAAAATCATTTCAAAAAAGGCATTTAGAATCGTAAGCTAAATTACTTTCAAGCATCAGACTGAGTGGCAATGATTTGATACAATTTTAAAAATGAATACACCAGAAATCGGAGACTGGAAAACTGCTGGCAAATTCGCATATAAACTTTGAAGTCAAGGCACAAATGATTTTAGAGCTACATACACTCCATATACACACTCACACTCTCTTTTAGATATACCATACAAGCCTCCCGGGATATGTACAAAGGACAGAGCAACTGGCCACAAGAACTGGTCTCTTCAAGACAGTTTTAAAAACTGCTGACCCTCCCTTAAACGTCATTCATCCAGTGGCAGGTCTAAAGATGCTTTTAGTTTTCTCAAGGACTAGGATTCAGCAGGTGGAGCCTCCATCCCGCAAGGAAATCACTCTAAATGAGAAACGATGAGTCTAGTGAATTAACAAAATCCACAAATGCCCCTTCCTTTCCTCCTCAAGGAACGTCCACAGCTGCCCGTGCTGCGTGACCCAGGGACGCGGCGGAGCGTGCAGTCGTCGGAGGAACACCCTCTGGAACGGGTCCTCTCGTGTCCCGTGTGACCTGCGCGTCGCCTGCAGCCCGCCCTCTACCTAAGCTCACTCTCTACCAGAGACAGACCACGGGATGACGGCCACCCGACCGGCCCGCGGCCCCCGTCAGCAGCCTCTGGTCTCCCCCGCCCGTCCCCGTGAAGACAGGCTCCGGTGTCCCCGGGCTCTTCCGCGCGGGCCGCGTTCTCCGGCGCCTCCTTCCCGGGCCCCGACCGCCTGGCCCGCGGCACTCGCGCCCACTCCGGCCACCCCTCCGCGCCCTCGGGTTTTCCCGGGCCCGCCCTTTCCCTCGGCCCCTTCTCCTTTCCCGCGCCCCGAGGAGCCGGAAAACTGCGGCTCAAATCAAACCTTCCGTCGGGGCCCGGCGGTCCCTGCCCGCAGCCCACGCTCGGCCGCCGGGACCGGGAGCTCGAGTCCTCTCAGCCAGGAACGCCGAGTCGGGCGGGACCCGGTCGGCCCAGCCGGGGCCTCCGACCGCAAGTCCGCACGCGCCGTGCCACCCTCCCCCGGGCCCTCGGAGCCCACCTCGTAGAGAGCCTGCACCATCTCCACCAGGACCCACTGCTCGGCGGCGGTCGCCATGGTCGGCCGCTGAGCTTCCTTCCGGAAGGCGGGTCCCCAGGACGTCAAAGAGCGCGCGGCGCGGCCTAGTGACGTCTTCGTGCCCAGCACCTCCAGGCGCATGCGCACTGAGCCGCAGGAGGCCGGCGGGAGCGGAAAGGGAGGGGTGGGGCGGGGGCGGAGGGAGAAGGGCCTCGGGCTGGAGGGGCGGGGCCTGGAGGGGGAGGGGCTTGCCCGGGCGTGGGCGGGCGGCGCGGCGGACCGGTTCCTGCTCCAGTTTGAGCCTGGAGTGGGTGCCGCGGTGCGTTTGCTGCAGAGAGTGCCGTCATGAATCACCCTTGAGCACACACAGAGATCGCAGCCTAATTCGTTACTCCTCAGCTACATAGGTCTTCCGGGAATGCACCCTCATTTTTGAAAACCCCAGAGACCTCTGCAAAAGCACTCGACTCGTGCACGATCGCGCTCACTCGGTTTCAGGCCTGGTCCAAGGTTTGCGGCATTGATTCGCAGAGACGTTTGAGGCGGAGCTTTCAGATATTTCTCGTTTCCCCTACTGCACACAGTGCTGCCCTAAATACCAGTGTTCCAGGTGCACTTACCCTTCTGTGCCTTGCAGAGTGTTTCTGACTGCCTTCCTTAAGGTATATTCAATGGAATTGGTAGACCTTCTGTAAACCAATATTTCATATTCTTTGTGCATTTTTCTATTTGGTTATTTTTCATTTTCTTGTGGGTTTGAAGGAACAAAAGTCCTTAGTATCTTATATTTTTCAGTTTCCTATAAAAATTATTTTTGCTCTATTTTTTTGGGTTTTTTTTGTTGTTGTAGATGGACACAATACATTTATTCTATTTATTTATTGTTTACTTGGTACGGAGAATTGAACCCAGTCTCAAACTGTGCTAGGCAAGAGCTCTTGAGCTACAACCCCAGCCCTGCCTTATTTCTATCTAGTTGTTCTTCTTGTCCTTTGTTACACCTACATTTAAATCCTTATTAATGTGCCAGTTTGTTCCCTTATTGCCTCTGGGTTTTGCTTGGAAAGGACTTAATTATCACAGCTGTGCTTGTCCCAGTTTGATGTTTTTTAAAGTTAGCTCTTTATTCTGAAAATTATATTTTTGTGTGATGAGAGGTATGGGTCTTAGTTACCCCCCTAAGTAATAATAGATTTTCCCAGTGCCACTTACTTGTGTAATCCCGACTTTCCCCAATACATTGAAGTAGCACCAGTACTGTGAATTACACTTCCACACAGACTTGACACCATGCAGCCCATAATGTGAATGCTCTGCCCACATCCCCTGGATATCCATTCCTGCCCGCCCCCCAAGGTTTTTTTTCTTTTTATTCGAACAGGCCTCGCTTGCATTTCTCAAAAGCCTATATTCAGGCCGCCATACCCAAGTTTCCTTGAAGAACTGAAAGTATCTGAGAGCTTATCTTCTTTGGGCAGTACTTGACAATAAGGAGGACAGAGGGTTTCTGTGATACGTCATGATCTAGGGCAAACGTTATCATCTCCCTGAAGTTCTGAGACAATGATACTGTCTTCAAGTTCATTCGTACTTGCTGTTAAGAGGTGGAATCTCTGTGCTGCCCATCCCTTGTGGCTGGGCCTCTTTTGTTAAGATTTCTAAAACAGAATTCACCGGCCATGTAAGGAGATTATGTGGGTACACAGAGAGGGAGAAATATGACCAAGGGGTCCAGCTGTTCCCGTCCTTAGCTGCGGGGTCTTACCAGTCCTGGTGCCAGCAGGTACCTGATCACAACTACAAGAGAGAGCCTGAGAGAAGTCTGTCTGGCTAAGTCACCCAAATCTGTGATCATTGCTGTGGTCTTCAGCCATTGTTTTGGGGTTGTTTTGCTACAGTAAATACCTGGAACAGATACCCCAGGACTTTGCTTGATTGTTTTGCGCTTTCTTGGTCTCTGTATTAGTTTTCTTAGCATTTCCATAACAAATGATCATAAACTGGGAGCCTTTATTCGAGCCTTTATTCTATTACATTTCTGGAGGCCAGATATCCAAAATCAAGGTATTAACAAGGCTGCCGTTCTGCCAAAGTTCTGGGGAAGAATTTTATTAGACTCTTCTAGTCAGAACGTTAATTACCTCTGCAAACCTTTTTCTCAACAGAGCCACTATTGCAGGTTCCTAGGACCAGGACATAGACATGTCTTTTGGGAGGCCACCATGCAACCATGGCCTTCCAAATTCATGTCTACCATATATATATATATATATATATATATATATATATATATATATATATATATTAGGATAATATATATATATATATATATTATCCTAACCCTCCCCCAAATCTCAACTCTCACCTATATAACCAGTTAAAAAAATCCCAGATCCCATAATCTAAATCAGATATAGGTGAATTTCTGGGTACGATCCCTACAGGGCAAAATTTTTCTCCATCTTTTAACCTGTGAAACTAGAGAACAATTTATCTGTTTCCCAAATACAAAGATGGGATAGGTCTATGACAGACATTCCAATTCCAAAAGGGAGAAGATGGAAAGAATAGGTTATTGGTGCCAAGCAAGTTAGAAATACAGCAAGGCAAATTTCTTTTGTGTTCAAAGCCTGAGAACAATCCTCTGTGTCTTAAAGCAGCACATGGGCCAAGGGTTCAGCTGGCCAGTGTACCCAGGGCAGTTCAGTAGATCTCTGCTCCTCCGCCTCCAGCATTTACCGTTGTGCTCATGACTTCACCGAGAGTCATTCTTCCTTTCTTCTGAAGAGCAGCAAATATTTGTAACTGAGTAGCTCTATTAGTGCATTCCTGCTTATAGAATTTTAGGGATCTGACGGCCCCCTCTTTCACTTTGTCCTTCTCTGTCCCTTCAGGTCAAGCCAACAGTTTCTACTGATTCAACCATCCCCCAAACCTTGTAGGTTCTCCATGTATGTCAGAAAACCCATGTTATTAGGTGAAAGAGTTCCTGACACATATTTTCCTGATAATCATATATATTTTTCTGACTCTTCTAAGAAGGTTTAGTGGATCCATCTGTCACATAGCAGCAATAAAAATGGACTAAGGACACCTTGGCTGTTTCTCCTCACCACACTTGTCCAGCAGCAGTTTTACCATTGTTAGCACTCTTTAAAGTCTGGCGAGGCCACGCAATTCCCAGATCATCAAGTGCTGGTCTCTTTGCAGTGAGAAGAAACCAGGCCATACCTTCAATACTTTGCTTAGAAATCTCCTCAGCCAAGTATCAAGTCCACTGCTTCAAAGTTCTGCTTCCACTTAGCTACAGGTCACATATTCTTTGCCACTGTATCTCAAGAATCTTCTTCCCATAACATGCTCCACACTTACTTCTGAATTTTCAACATGAACACTGTAGTCTCCCTGTTTCTTTTAACATTTTACCTACAATGTGATATACATTCTGTAAGATGAAAGAAACTTTCTCTGCCGTCACCTACACTTCCTTCTGTGTTCTCACCAGAATCACCACTTTTATTTGGTGCGTATGGTTTAGGGGGGTGAACCCAGGGTTGAACCAGGGCCTTGCACATGCTAGGCATGAGCTGTACCACTGAACCACATGCTCAGCTCCCAGAATCACCTTTAAAATCCATACTTGTACTCACAATGTCTTCACAAAAGTCTACCAATTTTCTCCCCAGCCCTTCAGAACTCTTCCCAATCTCTACCCATTACCCAATTCCAAAGCTGCTTCCTTAGATGGCTTTCTAGAGATGCTGTACCGAAGGATCACAAATTGGGTAGCTTAGAGTAAGCAAAATGTATTTTCTCATAGCCCTGGTGACCAGAAGTCTACCTTTACAGTGTGGGCAAGGTCGTACTCCCCGTGAAGGCGCTAGGGGAGAACTTTCCTGGGCCCTTTCACGTATTGGAGGCTCCACGCTTTCCTGAGATTTTGGCTACATTATGCCAACATCCACCTTAATCTTGACGTGGTCTTTTCTTTCTTTGTGTCTTCTATGTCTCTTATAAGGACATTTCTCATTGGATTTAGGGCTCGCCTTGATAATGCAGAATTATTTCATCTTGACATCATTAATGACATGGGTTATAACCTTTTTTCTAAATAAGGTTACTTTCACAGTTTCTAGGGTGTGTTGGTCAGGGTTCTTCAGAGAAACAGAATCAGCAGGATGGAGGAATTGATAGATAGATAGAGGGTACATAGTTGAGACATAGAAAAATCATGGCCAGATTTGTCTCACATTTGGCTTACATAGGCCAAGAAATCCCATGACTACCATCAGGAAGATGGAGAACTTGAAAATCCTTCAACAGATTAGAAGACACCCACCTACATTGTTGAGGATTATCTGCTTTATTCAGTCTGTCAATTCACATACTAATTTCTTCTGGAAACATCCTCACAGACACACTTACATCTCATATCTTACCAGCTGTCTGGACATCACTTTTCCCAATCAAGTTTACATAGAAAATCAATCACCACACAGGAGTTAGGATGCACACATGGAGTCTATCACTCAGCCCCCTATAATCTGCTTCCTTTCCTGATTCCACTTCCTCGCTCTTCTATTAGTTTTCTGACAGTGTTCACTAATAAATCCCTTTCATAGAAATTCTCATTTCATGGTCTGCTTCTGGGAAAACAAACCTTAGGGTTTATATCTGGAGTTGCTGTGTGATTCCATTAACCCATTCGTTTCTACCTATACCAATAAAAGAATAAAGAAATACCACATATACCTTTTGCCATCAATATCATCAGTATCCGGTTTCCCTCACTGTTAACATCTTGGAAAACTACAGACAATATCAAAATGAGGATAGAGATATAGTCAAGACACAGGTCTATTCCCTCAGTGACCTCTCATATTGCTTTTTAAAATAGTTATACTCACTTGTCTTCCTTCCCACTCCCTAGTCTTTTCCCAGACACCTATTAATATGTTACTCGTTTCCATAATGTTGTGTTTCTAGAATATTAAAAATGGAATCATACATTTGGGGATTGACTTTTCAGTTCAGATGAACTCCCTGGAGATTCATCAGGAGGTTGCATGTGTCAGTAGTTTGTGCCTTTTTACTGACAGAGTGGTGTTCTGTAGCATGGATATACCACAGTTTATTCAGCTATTCACTTATCGAGGGACACTTGTGTATTTCCATTTTTAAGCTATTATGAATAAAGCTGCAATGAACATTTGTGTACAGATTTTTGTGTGGCCATGAATTTTCATTTATTTGAGATTCTTGTCCATGGTCTTGTGGCAGTTTTACTAAAAAATGACCGAACTGTTTTCCGGAGTGGCTGTACCATTTTTTATCCACACCAGCAACAGAAGTGATCTAGTTTCTCTGCATCCTCACCCTAGTTTCTCTGCATCCTCACCAGGATTTATCAAGGTTTTTCTTTTTTTTCACTTTGACTATTCTGATAGGTGTGTAATTTTATCTCATTGGAATTCTTATCTTAATTTTTTGGGGGGTTAGGAATGCTAACGCCTTTCCATATGCTTATTTGTCACCAAATAAACATGATACATATCCATGTATCCCCTTTGGTAAGTTGTCTATGTGTGGCTTTTTTCCCACTTTCCAATTGGATTATTTGTGTTTTACTTTTCACTTTGGAATTTTCTTCCACATCCTAGATACGCTTCCTTTGTGGGATAAAAGGTGCCATGGATTAAATGTTTGTGTCCTTCAAAATCCATGTGTTAAAAACATGATCTGCTTTGGTCTGAATGGGATGGCACTCTGGTTTGAGCATCCCCTCCAAAGCTCGTGCTGAGGTTTAATGGCTATTGTGATAGTACTGAGAGACAATGAGGCCATGAGGGCTTCGCCTCAGGGATGGATTAGCTGGGAGTGGGCTAGTTATCCTGGGAGGGGCCAGCTCTCTCCTGTGCACTCTCTCACCAGGTGAAGATGCTCTAAGAGAGCCGTCACCTTTCCTAGCACCTGGTTACTGGACTTCCCATCCTTCAGAACTATGAGAAATAAATTCATTCGTTCATTTCTTCCTTCCTTCCTTTCTTTCATAAACTACCCACTTCGTGGTATTCGGCTGTATCAGCATAGAATGGACTGGCAGGTGTAATTAGCAGGCAGACTCCTTGGCGGATCATGAGATCCCGAGAATGGAGCCCTTAGGAACGGATTAAAGAAGTCCCAGTGCTCTCCCACACCTCGTCCACCACGCAGTGACACAGGGAGAAGGTGCTGTGCAGCTGGAGGTGGACTCTCACCAGGCACCAGATCTGCTGGTGCTTTGATGTTGGACTGCCCGGTCTCCAGAACTATGAGAAATATATTTTTATTGTTTATAAGCTACCAGTACATGGTATTTTAAAAAAATCATTATTTTGCTTATTTATTTATTTAATTATTTTTTTAAAAAAACATTTCTTAGTTGTAGATGGACACAATATCTTTATTTTATTTGTTTGCTGGTTTGATTGGTTGGTTATGTGGTGCTGAGGATAGAACCCAGTGCCTCATGCATGCAAGGCAAGTGCTCAACCACTGGGCCACAACCCCAGCCCCTGGCTTATTTATTCTTATGTGGTGCTGAGGATTGAACCCCGTGCCTCACATGTGCGAGGCAAGCGCTCTGTCACTGAGCCACAACCCCAGCCCAGTATATGATATTTTCTTGAGCAAACTAAGATAGTAGTTTTCAACATACTGGCTTATGGTTATATATATTTTTTTACCACAATGGTTAAAAAATGCATGAGATCATATTCAGCATCTTAATCATTTTTTGAGTGAAAAGTTCAGAAATATTAACTGTAGACTCATTTATCATGCCACAGATCTCTAGAATGTTTTGATCTTGCAAAACTAAACTCTCGAACCATCGAACACATCCCCTTTTCTGCCTCCTTCAGTCTCTGGCAACCACCTTCCTACTTTATGACTTTAGGAGTTTGGTCATTCTAGACACCACATAGAAGTGGAATCACGTTTATCTATCTTGTGCGATTGGCTTATTTCATTTACCAGAATGTTCTCCAGTCTCAAATATGTCACAGCAGATGCCAGGATTTCCTTCTTTTTTTAAGGCTGAATTCCATGAGATGCCTATGCTGCGTTTCTTTATCATTTATGTCCTGGTGGACATGGAGGTCGCCTCCCCCCTGGGCTGTGATGGACCATCTTGTTTTAATACATCTTAACTTTGTGGATACAACCGTTCAGCAATCCATTTGGCTCATCCAGCACATTCTCAATCACCATCCCCTTTGTCAAGTTCCTTTACGGCAAAAGAAGGAAAGCTGAATATTTAGACCTGTTGGCCACCTTCCAGAAGTAATTATAGCCGCGATTTATTGAAACACTGGGCTGTTTTTCCACTTTCAGAGTATTATGAATAATGTTGTTATGAACATTCACGTACAAGTTTTTGTGTGGACATCTGTTTTTATTTCTCTTGGATATTTATACCTAAGTGTGGAATTTCTGGGTTGTATGGTGACTCTATATTTAGCATTCTGAGGAATGCCAAACTATTTTTCAAAGCTGCTGGACCATTTTACATCCCCACCAGCATATTTGAGGTGGACACATGTTGGACATGTCCGTGTGTTCACCTCCGTGAATACGTTAGGGCCATTCGCTGAAATCATGCTGTTCACCAATAAGCCTTCAACCCCCATGGCATGAAACATCTCGAACAATCAGTTAAATGCTTCAATAAATAGTTGGGAGTTTGTTAAACATTTATCTTTATCCGGTTATCACAGTTAACAAACTCTTGAGTAAATTCCTAGAATAATCTTTGCAGTAAATGTGTGCAGCATGCACCCACATGTGTCCACAGGTACCTCTCTCAACATCTTTCATTGTCTGTCATCAGTTCTAGCCATCCTGGGGAGTGTGAGGTGGCATCTTGTGGTTGTTATTTGCATTTCCCTAATGACTGATGATATCGAGCATCTTTTCATGTGATTGTGGGCCATTGTGTATTCTCTCTGAAGAAACATGTCTTCAGCTCCTTTCCTCAGTTTTGAATCATGTTATTTACTTTTTTGTTGTGATAGGTCTGAGTTGTACTTTCAGTGTGAGTAGTTAGGTGACTTCCTTCAGCTCCATTGGAGCACTCCGAGTGCTGTCTTGGAATCTTCCCTCTCACAGCTTCTTTCTGTTACTGTCTCGAAGCTGTTACTCAGTGGATTTCGGATCTTCCAAGTCTCTCTTACACAGTTCTCATCTCCCTGTTTTTGTTCTGCGCCACACCTTGCAAGAATATTCATGACAACATGATTCATGATTCTCCAAGAATGTCCATAGTTTACTTTTTAGTCACGTTTAATCTGTTATTCAACCATTTAGTGGTTTTTTTTTTAAATTGGAGAACAGTATTTTTGTTATTGGAATGTCTTGGTGTTGCTTATTTATAAGAGCCGCTTCTTTCATAGACCACTTCTCTTTTCAATCATCCAACCGATATTTCCTGAATGAGTCCGTCTACAGGACAAAGAAATGAACAAAACCATCCAGAACATATTTCTCCATGGATCTACTAGAGGAACTGGATAGAAGCAAGACAAAGAAGTAAAATATAGGGTATCCTAGATCCTGACAAATGCTAGAGAACAGAGAATATAAGGCAGTGAGGTGGGATTGCAGGGGTGTGGTACTCTGCATGGACCAACCAGGGGAGGATTTCTGAGAAGCTGAGTCTTTACTTGAAGACCGGGCAGCAATGGTTGCCTTAGCTCTGCAGAAACCTCGTGAGTATCTTTGTCCTTTTTATATTGCCTTCTACAAGAATTTCTCATCTGCTGTGGGCTTTACCAGGTAGAAGAAAGAGTGAGGCAAAGATCCTGAACTTGGTGCATTCCCCTGAAGTTGGGGAAATGAGAGTGAGAAGGCTCAGCCGTGCTGGGTGGGAGTGGACAGAGGGAGGGAACAGAGATAAGGTGGGAGCGAGAGCCAGTGCTGGACTCCACACTGTAGCAATCACAGCATTTTTACTAATGGTATCTCAGAGTAGTCTTTTCTGGGGGATGGTGCAATGTGACATTTTCTTTCCCATAAGTGTTATATAGTGAACACATCAGGGAAATTAACACATCCATCACCTCTACCATTTGTCCTTTCTTTGTGGTGAGAAGTTTCAAAATCCTCTCTTCTAGTTATTATGAAATATACCATATGTTGGTGTTAAGTAATCACACCTCTATGGTATAGAGAACTTATTCCTCCTAACTCTAACTTTGTACCCATTATCCCACCCCTCCCAGATCCCTTCTCCCCTCAACTCCAGCCTATGGTAACCATTATTTTACTCTCAACATCCATGAGATCAGTTATTATAAATTGCACATACCCAGGAGATCATGCAGTACTTGTCTTAATGCATCTGGCTGATTTCACTTAACCTGATGTTTTCCAGGTTCGCTCATGTTGCCGCAAATGGTAGGATTTTGTTCTTCTTTGGGGCTGAATAATATTCCAGTTGGCATATGTGCTCTATTTCCTTTAATCCGTTCATCCATTGGTGGGCACTAGAGAGAACTGGTGGCAGAGAGATTTTAGTAAAGGCCATGGCAGAAGCCACAGGGGATACAGGAATGATGTGGCCACCTGACGTCAACAGGAGGCCTTTGCTGGTGTTCCACCTGAAGGACACAGAGCGGAGGGATCTTCCTGAAGTGCCTTGCAGATGGTGGCCCGTCTGGAGGGAAAGCAGCCCTGAACTGAGTGGACTGCGCTGGCCGTCTTGCTTAACGCAGTGGGGAGTGTGAGCTGCCCAGGTGACCCTCTGCCTCTTTTCAGGCTCCTGTGGGTGGGTGCCCGAGAGCCAGCCAAGAGAGGAGGGAGGAGGAGAAATGAGACAGAGGGCTGTCTTCATGGCCCGCAGACCCTGACGCACCCACTCATGCCGTGTGAGTACCTGAGAGTTTTGAGTCAGGGCCCAGGCAGAGGGGACGATGGAGAACTGGTGGCACCCTGAAGCCCTTGCGTTGATTTTCTGATGAATTCTCTGAACCGTATGAAGAGGAAGACAGAGGAGTCGAGGTGGTGTCCTGAGAACTCGAAGAACAGTTCTGCCAATGACCCGAGGAAGAAGGTAGCAGGAGGAGGAGGCCTGGGGGACGCAGCAGGTGCTGAGTGTTGAAGGTTAACTTGCCACACACAGACTGCCAGGGGAGATGTTGAGGACCAGCTGGGTGAACAGGTTCCTGACATCACCTAGGGAGGGAGGGAGGGAGGGAGGGGAGGGAGGGAGGAGGGAGGGAGGAGGGACGGAGGGAGGGAGGAAGGGAGGGAGGGAGGGAGGAAGGAAGGAAGGAAGGAGGGAGGGAGGGAGGGAGGGAGGGAGGGAGAGGGGAGGGAGGGAGGGAGGGAGGGAGGGAGGAGGGAGGGAGGGAGGGAGGGAGGGAGGGAGGAAGGGAGGGAGGGAGGGAGGAAGGAAGGAAGGAAGGAGGGAGGGAGGGAGGGAGGGAGGGAGGGAGAGGGAGAGGGAGGGAGGGAGGGAGGGAAGGGAGGGAGGGAGGGAGGGCGGGAGGAAGGAAGGAAGGAAGGAGGGAGGGAGGGAGGGAGGGAGGGAGAGGGGAGGGAGGGAGGGAGGGAGGGAGGGGAGGGAGGGAGGGAGGGGAGGGAGGGAGGGAGGGAGGGAGGAAGGGAGGGAGGGAGGGAGGGACGGAGGGAGGGAGGGAGGGAAGGAAGGAAGGAAGGAAGGAAGGAAGGAGGGAGGGAGGGAGGGAGCTAGAGGCCCAAGACCCAGGGCAAGGCCGGCCAAAGGGACCAAACTGGAACCTCAGGGAGGTCGGAGGAAAACCAGAGTGCTTCCAATGTCAGAGCGCCTGTCTGGGTGGATGCTGCCGACAGGCCCAAGGTGACTGTGGCTTGTCCAACACAGCTGCCGCTGGTGACCTTGACCAGTGCAGTGGACGGGCCACAAGTTGATGAGAGTTGATTGGGAATTCTGAACAACTTCACTGTTCCTTTGAGGAGACAGTCATACATTGTCCCTTGGTCTCACGGGGACATGAGTTCCAGGTCCCCCATAGAGGCTCGAATCTGTATATAAAACTGAGTAGTCTTTGCATTTAAGCTATGCAATCCTCCCCACGCATTAGATCATCTCCAGTCATTTATGTCTAACACGATGGACCTGCTGTGTGTTCTGGTTTGGATCCAGAACCCCCCAGACTTCCCAGGTGGAAGGCTTGGCTCCCGGCTGCTGGTGCTAAGGAACTGAGGGCAACTTCAGCAGGGGAACCTCGTTGGAGGAAGTAGGTTACTGGGGGTGTGTCCTCGAAGGGGACACCTTGTCCCTGGCCCTCCCTCCCCCGTCTCTTTTGCTTCCTGGCCACCATGAGCAGAACAACTCTTCTCTCCCAGATTCTGCCCACCACGACGTTCTGCCTCACCACAGGTCCATGGCAGTGAGACCAACTGACCATGGCTGAAACTTCTGAAACCAGGAGCCAAAATAAGTCTTTCCTCCTCGTTGGTTGTTCATATTTGTCACAGTGACAGAAAACTGATTAACACACTACATAAATAGTTGCCATACTGTATCATTTAGAGAACAGCAACAGGAAACACTTTTTGCAAATTTTTTCCAGTTATTTGTGATCTGAAATTGGCTGGATGCACGGATACAGAGGACCAACTATACTAAGGCCAGTGTTGATAAGTATTTGACTTATTAACTGTTCACAGAAGCTGTTAATAGATTCCTTGTAGGTGTTGGTTTTCTTCACATGCTTGATAATCTTGGGTTATGTGCTCTTCTTTAAAAAACTTCTATGTTTTGTGTTTGTTTTGTGCTGAGTTCATTCCATGCCATGAGCCTTGTTCCTTCAGTGTTTGTTTGTTTGTTTGTTTGTGGATAACTTTTTCTTCTGTGCAGCCTCCTGTTCTGGTTTGGGGGCAATTCACCCTCTTCAGTGAGGCCCCTCTGTAGGTGGTGGGGGAACTCATGCATGGGCTAATCTGACCATGAATTCTGTAATCACCAGGATGTCCCGGGTGCTGTGTCCACCTGGGTGTCCTCAGTGACCAGAGAATCTACACCTGGCCCCTTGTGTCAGAGCATCACACGTCGTGGACATCTGTCACATCACCTCACTGTGTCTAAGTGAGTACAAAGAAAATCCTTCCAACTTTTTAAAAGCCCTTGAAGGTCAACATGTACGGTAAAAGCTCGGAGCCCTTTGTGGACAGCTCCGCTGGACTCCTGATGTGCACACTTTAGTGGAGTTTTTCTGAGTCAAGCAGATAGCCAACCATTTCCATGGGTCACTTCAGGCTGCCTTTGGAGGAGCGGGGTTCTTGATCCTGTTTGAGTTTTCCCGTTTATTTTTCTTCAAATGCTGTATATTTTATCTCAGACATTCCCCCATGATTCCTTCTTCTATTAGAATTAAGGAACACTCTCATACTATTTCTCAGGCTGATCTTGGATTCTAGTTTACTTGATGTTCATAGCTCTATACTTTCTTTTGTTGGATTGATCTGTTCCTTTGAAGCTTTACAATAATATGAAAAAGGATACGTCAAACTTATTTTAGCCACTATTTACATGTATCAACATGGGTGAATTTCAGAGACACTGTGTTTGTGGAAAAAGCCTATTATATAAATATATTCATGATATGTTTATGAAGTGTATTTATGGAAAAATGTCAAGTGCATATAACCGTATAAAGCATGATGACATGTACCTATGAATACACCTTATGTACATAGGCATTATGTGTAACAAAGTTTAATAAATTAAATTTTAAATTTATTCTTCTTGAGTACTAGTTAGGGTCTTTCCAACTGAAGGGCTGTATCTTTCTTTAGCTCTAGAACAGTGTTGTCAAGTGCTTCTCTGAATATTTCCTCATTATTTTTGTGGTCTCTGTTGAAAACTATTTCTGAGAGAAATCATTTGCAAAGCCTTAGATGGAATAGAGGAGTGTATGAAGATAAATATCCAGAGTGTGTGGAGAGTGCATGGAGATAGACATCCACTGTGTATACAGAAATTCTATAAAGTAACAATCATCACCACAACAGGCCATTCAGCTGAAAAGTGAGCAAGGACTTGAGCAGACATTTCCTGAAGTAGTAAAAATGGTCCAAAAGGCAAATGAAATATACTTGATTCCACCAGGTTATACACTTAAAGTGGTTGAAATGGTAAATTTTATATTATGTATGCATACATACATAATATATATATATATAATTAACATTAAAAAGTCCATTTTCTGAATATATATATGAATGTTATATTTATCTTTTATATAAATTCTTTCCAAATTTTTCCCTTTCTAACCTTCTGCATTTCATCTTGGCAGAATTCCTAATGTCAATATTCTGGTTCACTGATTTATTTCTGGTTGTGCCTATTCACCCTCTCCGACCATTGAGCTAGTATTCACTGTCACTACATTCACTCATCCAGTGATTATTATAGAGCCCCTACGTCATACAGGCACTGGAGACACAAAAATGCCCCCCAGAGTGCTTGTCCTCCTGGAAACTCACATCCTGGTGGGCAGAGAGACTACAAATAGATCAAGCACTAACTGTGAAATCCAATGTCCTGGGATGCTGTGAAGAAAAGGAAAGAACATAAAGAAATGAATTAGCAAGAACGGAGGGAAGGCCTCTCTGAGATACCGTGAGAACCAAGCAATTCATAAAGTAAGGGGGTAAAATCTATGAATCTCGGGCGAAACAGTGAGCCAGAGGAGGAAGACAAGGTGCAGACATTTTGATCCGTGGAAATGGCTTTCAAAGTTCAAGACTCACCAAACACAGTAGTGTGGCTGGGCTGGGGGGTGAGCAGAGGTTCTGCACAGGACGGACTTAGCCCCGGATCACAGTGACGGGAGGGTAGAAGCCATCACACCTGAGACATCACAGGAAGGTCGGGCTGGCTACCTCAGAATGGAAGGAAAAGGGGGACCATAATGTCTCCAAGGTCTTTGGGCTGCACCCCTGAGTGGATGGCATGAAAATCTAGTATCAGGGGAAGTCCAAGTGAGGAGCGGGTTCAGGAGTGAGTGTCAGGCACCCCAGTGAGGAATCCCAAAGGCAGCTGGACGTCTGCATCTGAAGTTCAGAAAGGAGGTAAGAAATGGAGATAGATACAAAGTGGTGGTCTACAAGGAGTGACTCTGAGCACAGGAGAGGAGAGGTATGAAGATTCTCCCTCAGTACTATTTTCACGTTATTCACGTTTACTTTAAACGCGTCTCCTGCTGTGTCTGTTAATCACACTTCTCAGGTATTATTTCCAGTGGATCCTGTTCGATATCATTTTCTAGTTAGACATTTGGGGAAAGAGAAGTTCTAAATCCTCAAGGTCTACAATTCTCATCTTGGACCCTTGACGACTGAGAGAGACTGAATATGTAGACTGAGACATCTAAGAATCAGTCTCTACGAAGATTGTCTTACAATTCAACTCCTCTATGTATCTGCATTTTCTTATCTTTTAGACACAAATAGTCGCCTAAGAGCCACCACGGAGTTGAGGAAAGCGTCCAGAATGAAAGACCAACATGAAATAAAAAAATGAAAACATGTGGAAGTATTGGCTCATCAACTGTAAAAAGTATGGTGCAGTAATGTAAGAGGTCGATTCTAGGAGAAACGGGGGTAAGGTATAAGGGCACTCTTCTCCCTATTTCCTCATATTTTTTGGTAAATCTAAAATTGAATATACATTGACAAATTCATATTGAAATATAAAGCTCATTAAAAAGGCAACTTGGCAAACCAGTTTAATCCTGAGAGCAGAAGAATAGATATATATACAACTTTTATAGTTTCAGGGGGAAAAAGAATGTAATTGCACCCGTGGGTGGAGACATGGGCTGTATAAAGGACCATCTAGAGCTCTTGGGAATTAAAAATGTATCCGAAATATGAATTAAATATGTTATTTAATTAAATATGTTATCAGAAATAAAGGAAAGAATGTACTGGAAGCCTTATGAGATGAAGTTTTAAAAGGCCTTATACATTCAAAGACGTTGAAGAGGGGACTGTTAGGGTCAGATCTGGACTGACCCTGAGGGGCCACGTGTTGAAGGCTTTCCCCCAACACAGCCATGCTCAGAGGCGGTGCTTTTAGGAAGCGACTGGGTCAGGGGCTCTGCATTCACACCCGTGGATTGACCCATGGACACATTCATATCTGATGGCATTGTTGGGAGGTGGTGGGAACTCTGGGATGTGGGGTCTAATCGAGGAACTGGGTTGTGTGGGCGTGTGTGCTCTGGACACACTGTTGTATCCCTGGCTCCTTCCCCTCTCCTCTTCTTCTTCTGGCCCTCAGGAGGTAGCTTTGTTCTACCATGATGCTTTGCATCAGCATAGGCCCAGGGTCCTGGAGCCTGCAGACCATGGACTGAAACCGCTGAAACTATGAGACAAGAATAAATCTTTTCTCCTTTTAAGTAGCTTTTCTCAGGTGTTTTGTCACAGCGACAAAAACCCACTAACTCAAGAATGAAAGACACAAAGATGAGAGAACCTTGCAGTTTATGACCTGCAAGATTTGAATACTCAAGTTCCAGAAGCAGAACACACAGGAAAAGGTCGGGAGGAAGCTACCTAAGAAATGATATGAGAAAATTCTCAGCAGGACATGAGCTTCTCGATTCAGAGACTCCATCACAGTGATTATAAAGAACTCTACAACCAGTCATACCATGATGAAGCAAGAGAATAATGAGAATAGAGAAAGCTTCTAGACATTTCCAAAGGGAGGATTCCTGAAGGACAGGCCATGTAAAAAGGATACTTATATGTATAGCATCATATTTCTCATTAGCACCTCTGGAAGCCAGACGGTGTAAAGAAAGGAGGAGGAGGAGGAAGAGAGAGAAAAGAAGGAGAGGAAGGGAGAAAATGAAGATGAGGAAGAGGAAGCAGCAGTAGCAGCAGCCAGTGGTTTCCAACATGTGAAGGACATGATTCCCAGAGGGGATTCCATCACTATGGAAACCCTCCAGTCATCGTAAAAGTAAAAACATACAGGGCATGTTAAGCCAGGTAGGTGAGGTCGTGCTGCCGTCAGATCTCTGTGGCTTGTAACAACAAAGGCTTGTAGCACGCTCATCCGACATCCTTTGTACTTTTGTAAGTGGGGGAGGTTGGGTTCTGCAGTTCGTTTCCTTTTGCATAACCCAAGTTTACAACATCATCACTGTCCTGAATGTTAACTGTCGTTACGTCAGAGAGAAAGGCTCTGGAAGGTGACCCACTGGAAACGAAGTGCTCTGTCATGAAAGTGACACGCCACGTCTACTCGGGAGGGATCACGGGAGGATCATGTCACCCTGGCTGGACAACAGAGCCAGAAGTGTTGGTGAACAGCAGGAGTTCTGAAACACGGATCTCCTAGGAAGAGGAGGGGAGACAGTTGTGGCCTATTAGAGTGTGACCTGAAAAGTGGATTAAAGCAGAAAGAGTGGAACAACGGGGCCCTACATCAGTGAATTAATAAAAGGAGGTGAGGCGCTCAGGGGAAAACTGCTCCAGAGAGGGAAGGGCATCACCACTTGGCTCCACAGTAAACAACGGTTTTTAAAGTCATTTCCAACAAACATTCTGAATGGATATAGCCGTCAGTTCGGCCAAAATGAGTTAGAACTAAATTGAGAAGCCGAGAGGAGGGGAAGCAGGTAAGGGAAGTGATATAAGAGGCCTACACCTTCCTCTTCTCTAACGCCATGTTAGTGAACAATAGGAAAAACCACAACATCGTAAATAGCCAAAGAGAATGCCACCGTAAAAAATCTGAGAAAATTTCCAGAAAAAGTAACAATAACCAAAAAGAGTGGGTGGCACCTTGGAAATGGGATCCAGGATGAAGAAAAGGTCGGCCAGGACTGATTTTTGTCGTTGTTTTCATAAACGTTGTTGTACTTTTGAGTTCTTAAACTTCACCCTGAGTGCTACTTGGATAAGCATTAAAATCACACCAGAATCGTGTCCTTCATTATCTTGTTATATTTTTACTGACGTATTTAATAATGTGTCAAGTGCTCTCCCGAGGGATTCATGTGTATGAAGAGTGGAACAGACTCTTATTGTGTGGTGCAGAGGGATTTCTGGGTGGATCCTAAGTCAGTTTGTTATACAAAGAAAATGAATGCTGAAATTCCCCAAATCCCCCATAAATCTGGTACATGAAAAATACAACTTTACATACACCCTTGAATCTCTTCCATGTTCCTTAAGGGTCCTCCATGCATTAATCATTCATGTTTTAATCTTTGGGGTATAAATTGAGATATTCACATTCTCAAGTTTAAAAATAACTTGTACTTCATTCATTCATTTATTTTTCCCTTTTGTCCCATTTCCATCCCTTGTCCTTCTGAATAACGCCTCTCATGTCTTGCTAAGTGCTGTTCCAATCAGTCGGGTCACATTTCTAAAAAACGAGGTTCAATTGACTCTTCGATGGTCCCAATCCTGTGGCTCAACCAAGCCATTCAAGACCCTGGTTCTTTTGAGACATCGGCTCTGTATATATCAGAGGATCATCTTTCATTTAAGACAAATATCAAGATCATTTTGAGCCCAATAGTCCCCACCGCTTATGTTCAGGTAACCACAGAAACTGGCTTTGAGGTTTCCAAATGTCTTCTCTTTAAAAGCAAAAACCAACTTTCTCAGAGATTCTAGAGCATTGCTCAAGTCCCACGGGCCCAAGTTGGCTCAAGTCGGCCCCATTCCTGAATTAATATAAAGGAGAGAGGGAATCACCGTAACAAGCCCCACTCTGGAACTGAGACTTGTCCCTGGGGGAGGTTGGGGGGCCCCTTACCAACAAGGGTTTATTGGCTCACGGTTCTGGAGACTGGGGAGTCCAATGTCTTTCAGAATCTCCTCACTAGTCTCCTACATTTTGTTTTCCTCCAGTCCATGTAACACATCGACCCCTGAATCTGTCACTTAAACCCTTCCATGGTGTGACATCTGCTCTTCAGTGGTGACCCTCCCGTGGAATCACACCTCCTGGCATCCACGCCTTGGATTTGGGTTGGCTCTGTGTTTGCTTTTGACCAATAGAATATAATGAAAATGACGCCATCCACCTTCCAAAGATAGATCATAAACACCTCAGGGTATCTGTCTGAGCCTCATTTTTCTGGGATACTCCCTCTAACCAGCTACCACACTGTGAGATTCCTAAGTCACACAAAAGGGCCACGTGCAGGTACAATGGTTGGTCACCCCAGCTGAGCTCCCAACCAAGAGCTCATCAGCCCCCAGCCCTGTCGGTGCTCCACCCTGGAAACCCAGCCCAGGCGTGCCTGCAGACAGTGCAGCCCAGCCTTCCTGGAAGCACGTGTAAGACTTCACGCGAGAATTACCCAGTTAAGCTCAGTCGACCTACAGAAGTGTGAGCGGTGATATTAAACTGTTGTTTATACCATTCAGTTTGAGGATGGTTAGTTATCAATAATAGATATCAAAAATGCATACATATGTATGTACACACACACGCACACACACACACACGTTACTCTGGGTTGCATTGGGCTGTAAGAAGATACTTGACCACCAATGACTTAAGGTGCTATGGCTCAATATTCGTTCTCTCCGAAATTTAGGTTGAAACTTAATTGCTGTAGAATTAGTTTTAAAAGGTGGGAGTGACCAGGCTGTGAGGTCTCTGCCCTCATGGGTGAGATAATGCCTTATAAATGGACAAGTGCAGTCTCCTTTTGCTTTTTTCTGTTCTGCCTTCTGTCCTATGAAGATGACGTGCTCTCCACTGCTCTAGGAGACACAGTGTTCAAGGCACCATCTCGGAACCAGAGACGTCAATACGTGCCAGTGCTGGACTCCCCAGTCTCCAGGGCTGGGAGCCCATCAATTCCTGCTTACAAACCACCTAGTCTGCGTGCCGTGTTCTGTCATTAGTTCAAGTTGACTAAGCACAGAAGCCTAATGATCTCACACACCAAGAAGCCTGAGAGAGGCAGCGGTGGGTGGAATCTGTTCAGTGGCTCAGTGATGTGGGGAACCCAGACTCTTTATGTGTGTGGATACATATGTCCATTTTGCTTTGTGTAATTAGAATTGTCATTGATTCCAAATGGCCACCGTGTCGTATAATCCCATTACAGCCAGGAAGAGAGAGACAGAGCAAAAAGAATCTCTCTTTTCAAGGCTCGGAGGTTCTGTCTGTCAACCTGATTTTCCCAGGAAACATCCACCACGCTCCATTTCCATTCTGTGGGTCAGAACTGGGCCACACGCCCACAACTTGACTGGTCACTAAAAATGGGGACTAGATATAACCAACCCATCTTAACTGCTTTTCTGGGTCTGGGGACTGGACCAACCTTCACTGAGACCCAGGAGTCTCTGCACTCTGCTAGAATAAAGGAGGCAGGAGGGAGGAGCTGAATGTGCCACCAGACCTGCTGGGCCACTAGGCAAGGCCCAGTTCTCAGTTACCACTTTGCTCTGGACTCGGGCACCACCAGCCTTTCCAGTCCTCCCGTCATATGCTGTTCTCCACAGCTGGGTGCCGTCTTCTCCACAGCTGCAATTCCTACCTTCAGATCTCAGATCAGATGCCATTTTCCCAGGGAGCTATGCCTCCTGAGCTGCAGGTTGTTTTACGACTGTGCACTTTTTGGTTCCATAATGAAGCCTAAGTATGTCAATGTCTATTGTAGAGATTATCCTTAGCCTTCTCCATGCGCCAGAATTTTGGAATTGTGGCAAAATTTTTGTCATTATATTCTCAAGTATCTGGTAGATAACAAATAATTATAGAATACATGCATTGTGCTTCATTTCCTCAATTTCACCCATATCTCTCTATGATGGTGTTGTGTGAACACAGAAGTCATTTTTAAAAGTTATTTTGCATCTTAAATTTAAAAAAGTTCAAAATGTTTATTTTAAATTGTTCAAACAATAAATTACGTTTCCCCCCATGCTCTCTCTCCCTACCACATTTTGAGTCATCCACCCTTATATCAGAGAAAACACTTGGCATTTTTTTGGGGGGGGATTGGCTCACTTCACTTAGCATAATCTTCTCTAATGCCATCTGTTTCCCTGCAAATGCCATGATCTTATTCTTTTTTAGTGCTGAATAATATTCCACTGTGTATAAATGCCACATTTTTTAATCCATTCATCCACTGAAGGCATCTAGGTTGGCTCCACAGTTTAGCTATTGTGAATTGTGCTGCTACAAACATTGATGTGGCTGTGTCCTTGTAGTATGCTGATTTTAGGTCCTTTGGGTATAGTCTGAGAAGAGGAATAGCTGGGTCAAATGGTGTTTCCATTCCTAGCTTTCCAAGGAATCTCCATTCTGCTTTCCAAATTGGCTGCACTAATTTGCAGTCCCACCAGCAGTGTATGAGTGTGCCTTTTTCCCCACATCCTCACCAGCACTTGATGTTGTTTGTCTTCATAAGGGCTGCCATTCTGACTGGAGTGAGATGGTATCTTAGAATAGTTTTGATCTGCATTTCTCTGATTGCTAGAGATGATAAGCATTTTTTTCATATATTTGTTGATTGATTGTATAACCTCTTCTGAGAAGTGTCTGTTCAGAAGATTACCTCTAGATAGGGAATAGGGGTGGGAGGGAAAGGAAGGGGGAAGGGGAATAGCAAAGATGGTGGAAAGAGAGGGTCATCATTATACAAAATACATGTATGAAGATGTGAATTTGATGTCAGCATGCCTTATAAACAAACAGAATTATTATAAATTGTGGTGTAAAGGGTATTAAGAATTGTAATGCAAAAAAGGGGCAGCTGGGGGCTGGGGATGTGGCTCAAGCGGTAGCGCACTCGCCTGGCATGCGTTCGGCCCGGGTTCCATACTCAGCACCACATACAAACAAAGATATTGTGTCCGCCGAAAACTAAAAAATAAGTATTAAAAAATTCTCTCTCTCTCTCTCTCTCTCTCTCTCTCTCTCTCTCTCTCTTTAAAAAAAGGGGAGCAGCTCATGTATAATGGCATAATTTGTGTGAACATACTTTATATACAGTTATAAAAGATTGTGCCGTGAATGGATGCATTCCACTATTGTCATGTATGTAAGAAATTTTTAAAAAATGAATTATATTTTGCTTAAAAGGAGTTCATTTTAGACTCCATGAAACGTATACATTTCATTTTAGCATAGTACAAATCAGTAGTTTACAATGACACAGAATTTTGTTCATTTTCAGTTCTTGGATAACCATGTCACATACAAGGAAGAAAAAAGTCCCAATGAACACAATCAGGAGAGCTTCTTCCTCCATGAAAGTTGGACTAAGTTGGTTGCTCATGAAACTAACGTGTTTTATTAATGTACCCAACTGATGGTGCTCAGGGGTGAGTGACCCTGGGATTCTGATTCTTGGGGAATTAAAACAGTAATTAGGGAGGTCTTCAAAGCTATCTCTTTGGTAAAGGGCAATAATGGCTTCCGGGCCATTATTCTGCAAATACACGTGGAAAACAATCATTCCATACTTTATTAGAAAGATATGGAAGTGCTGCTGTAAGTTATATCTTGCTCCTGCACATGACTACTGAACGCACACTATCGTTGCGACTCTGGGCAAGTTGCTTAATCCTTCTGTACCCAGTTTCTTCTATTGCAAATGGAGATAAGACTGTAGTAAGGACAGGGCAAGTTAGTGCACGTAGAGTGCTGAGGACATTGGCAGGCCCCTGTGGAAGTGCTTGCACTGCAGCAGGATCTCAATGCACAGCCACTAAAAGCCCTGAACCCAGAATCCATCACTGAACCAGCTCCAGGACTTCTGGGAAATCATGTAACTTCTTCAAACCTGTTTCCTCATCCATGCCGTGGGGCATCCATACCTCCTGGTGAAATGGGGGTTGGTGAAACTGAGCTGTGGTGAGGGGCACCTGTAACATTTGTACTGCTCTTCTGTTCGGCCCCGGGACACCTCAGCTGACAGGCAAGCAGAGTCCATGCACAGCAGGCACAGCTCCCGAGACTGCGGGGCAGGCAGGACATTGGGAAGTCACCCAGGTCAAGTCCAGTCATATGTCAGGAGACAGACCAGGGCCTGAGACAGAGCGGGCAAAACAACTATGCGAAGGCACAAGAAGCACCTATATTATAAAAGAAAACTATAAAGCGTCTCTGTGGTTCACACATGTATACGCTTGGCCCTGTGTGCACTTAGGTTCCACATTTTTGAATTGAGCCAATTATAGCTCAGAAAGTAATGTAGAAACATTTTTTTTTGTCATTGTTCCCCACATAATACAACAACAAACTATAACAAGTGTTTACTTCGGATTTAAAGTGTGTCACATATTATAAGTAATCTAGAGATGATCTAAACTACACAGGAGAATGCATGTTTATTATAAGCAAATATTACACCGTTTTATGTAAGGGTCTTGAGCATTTGCAGGTATTTGGTATTCATGGAGTGTCCTGGATCCAGTGTGCCCACAGGTCCCAGAGAAGGATGCGATTCACAGTGTGTTATTTTTCAGTAGCTTCGTGCTTTTTATTGCAGGATTTGGAAATTCTTCCTGGGATCCCACTGTTACTACTGTGGCGGACGGAGAAGCAAGGATAAACTAGACTCAACAACCAGAATGCTGTCCCCACTAGCTGTCTTTGCAAACCCTGTCTCACACAAGGGTCTTCTCGGGTCCTCTGCAGACAGGAAAGGCGTGGGCTGGGGCAGCTGTGACCTGTGGGGTCCTGGGACAGAGGCAGCCAGCACCAGGAGTCCTGGCGTCTTTCCAATGACTAGTTTGCTTTTTAATGAAAAAATCAGTGTTTTTAAAATCAGCATACTTTCATACTACTATTGCACGCCGAAAAAGAATCTCTCCAAAGGGCCGAATCAGACAAATATTCGGAATATAGAACATAGTCTCAGTGCCTGACCTCCCTTGGAGGCTGGCTGAACCACGTGGGTGGGGGCCCCTGAGTGACCGAGGAGTGACTCAGATGGATGACTCCAGCACCAGGATGACTCTCTGAAGAGCAGGCTTTGCTGTCCTTCCTGACGAACAGCTCTCGCTCAGCATGTGGCTACTGCAGCAGGGTTGGAGTAGGGTACTGACCCAGCCGCCACGGCTCTGGAATCAGCACAGGTCCACCCTGGTTCCTGGAGAACTCCACTCCTGGAAAGAATGGAATTTCTCCCACTTCTGATTCATTTTTTTCCAAAGGAAGCAAAATCAATCAAAATATAGTTTCCAACACAGTGAATTTCCTAGGGAAGGAAAAGATAGTGAAGAGTCACATGAGGTCTGAAGAGTCACAGAACAGAGAAACTGCCTACAGGGTATTCTAGAAGGAAATGTGCTGTTTTCAGAAGGACATGTCCACTTTCACTTTCAGCATACTCGTGGCCATACCAGACAGAACACTGACTCTAAAACGACCAGATCCCAGGGCCAGATAAAAGGAAATATCATCTTGAAGATGGACTTGTGACACTACCAGATCTGTGCTTAGTGTTGGAATCCGTGGTCATAGATTCAGATGCCCACCTGTCCCCTCTGCCTGCTCCCCTGGTGGAGAAGAATGACCTGCGTTTCAAATGCAGGAAGTAGCTTTTCAAATGCCTCCAAGCATTTCCATCTCAGAATGACTTACGCTCATGCACAACAGAGGCCTCCATACCAGGTATTACATCAGAATGGAATTTATACATTGCACGTGTATTCGCAGATCTGCACACACCTGCACATAACCACTGTGTGTGTGCACAGTTGTGCTTGGCTATGTGGGGGGGTCAGTTCCAAGGCTGTGCGTGGTTATTGAGAATCGAGCATGATCCAGTCCTTTACGTAAATGGCATCGTGTACCCTATGTGCATCCTCCTGGATACTTCCAGGGCTCTGAGTCCAGTGTGGGTTCCAGTTGTGATGGGAGTGTGGAGGACAAAGCAATTTTAGTGAGGTTCTCTTACTGGGGGAACTCAATGGAAGAAGAAGGTCCGGAGAGAGATGACCAGGGAAGTGCAGAGGGATGCAGCCAGATGAGCCGTTGCTGAGTCCTAGCCTTGAAGCATCTGCAGGGTCGTGTTGTGGCTCAGAGGCACAGCGACTGACTCACATGTCTGAGGCACTGGGTTTGATTCCCAGCACCACATAGAAATAGGTGAATAAAATAAAGGTCCATCAACAACTGAAAAAAATTTTAAAAAGTATCCCCTCCTTTTTTTTTTTTAAAGTTCTCTGCACATTAAAAAAAAAAAAAAAGATCCCTCTGCTTTTTTTCTCCTCTGTACAAAGGGAATGGGTAACCATGAAGGTAAAAATGGGCTAACACTAGGAAGTACCCAGGAACAGATAGCACAGTCTAGAGTTGCTTTCATGGTCAGGAAAGTTCCAGGCTGACTGGGGACAGAAGGGCTGGGAGCTTTACCGGGATGGCAGGGGGTGAGTCCAGAACTGGTTCAGGGAGTGACCCAACCAGCTCCCCCACGGGGACAGGACCAGGCTACCCAGGGCTTTATCTGGGTCACGGGGTGAGGCCAGCCTTCGCGATCAGCCTGAGCAGCAGCCACCAGTGATGACACAAAAGGCATCTGGGACGTGCTTATGAGTCCCGTTTCCTCCCACAGTAGGGGCAAGGTTTAAGGGAAGGAGTTCCACACTTTGGCACAGTTCACCTTGACACAGTGAACAAGCGCGTTCCAGGGCCGAGCCCTTTGGGGACAGGCCAGGTTCACTGCATGGCGCGCATTTCCTCAGGTGCCCCCAGGTGAGTCATTGTACCTATTTGACCTTAACTTTCTGTACAGGAAGGGGATTGTCAGGGTGTTTGTTAAGACACCTGCCACTAACTCACCTCTGTGGCTGTCCCAGCAGCCTTGGTCTCTGGGGCTGAGACTCAGGATTGGTTGAAATGAATCGAATCTACTTTTCTTTTTCTTTCTTTCTTTTTGTGTGTGCATGCATGTGTGTGTGCGTGTGTGTGTTGGCAGGGGCGGGAGGGGGTGCTAGGGATTAAACCCAGATTCACTTGTATGCCTGGCAAATGCTCTACCACCGAACTGCATCCCCAGTCCTTTTGTTATTTTATTTTGGGAAATGTTTTTTTTTTTTTTCTAAATTTCCCAGGCTGGCCTGAAACTTGGAATCCTCCTGCTTCACTCCCGAGTAGCTGGGATTACAGGTCTGTACCATCACACCTGGCTTCAGTTAGATCTTTAACATGAAATGCTATCATACTCCATGTCTGGAATCTCAGACTCTCAGAGTGACTTCACAGATTGGAAGTACTTGATTACCACTGTTTCTCCTTTCCACAATACAGGTGACGTTAAGTTTGGGTGGGAAAAAGTGAAGGAGCGAAGCAAGTAGGAGTGTCACATATCTCCTCAAATATCTTGATTAGCACTAAGAGCAGGTTTTCTGGAATGAAAACATTTGGGATCCACAAGGAGCAGGACAAGTTCAACAGCATATTTTTCTCCTTTGCTGGATTCTCTGAGCTAGATTTCTTAACAGACGTTTGCATAACAGCGTTTATGAGTTCACCTCCTGATATTGTGTTCCCTTTTCATTTCTGTGATTAAATAGGGATTTAAATCCTGGAACTGAGTTTCTATGGAGAGTGAGTGGTTTCCCCGATCCAAATCATTCATACAGACACATGAGTCCTAAAACCTTCTAGAAATGCTTCCCTTTTTTTCTTTTTTGTGGTGCTGGGGATTGGACTCATGGCCCTATGCATGTGAGGCAAGCACTCTACTAACTGAGCTATAGCTTCAGCCCTCTTCTAAAAATCCTGCGGAAATGATCAGGCAATTACAAATGTCCTAACATGCTGACATATTCCCTCACCCCATAATAAGAAAAACCAGCAGTGTCATCACCACAAAACGGTGAGGTCTAAATGTTGTTCATGTCATCCTTATGGAGCTCTGTTTCTGTTGAATGCAATGTATGTGTTTATTGTATGCATCATTTTTGCCAAAGACGCAAGGAATAATTAAGGATATAGAAGAAAATAGAGTTCTCCTCCTCCTCCTTCTTTTTCTCTTTCTTCTTCTTTTTTATAAACCTAAATACCTATACCCATTTCCTCCTCTTTCCATCAGACACTTAAATCACACTTAAAATTTGGTGTTCGGACTTCGGGATCCTTTTCAAAACATTGACATTCATGAATACATTCCCTTATGCTTTTACATGTTATCTTTACATCGTGCTTCATTCATTCATTCATTCAAAATACGTGATGACCTCGAAGAAGACAAAAGGGTAAGGAAACCAGATCCAGTCCTGGGACTGTCCTATGGGGAAGACAGACCTGATTCATGCATCACAGGTGCAGGTGAGACCTTCGCCCCGGCAGGTGCTGTTCAGGAGCAGAAGAAGGAGTGTCCCACAGAGGAAACAGCACGCACACAGGCCGGGCAAGACACTAAGTCAGCCTCGTCTCACACTGACCAGAAACTGTGCGGCCAGGGTTAGGGGCAGCAGTCTGGGCTTCAGTGCACCTGGGGCAGTGGTGGCCATGGTGTGGGGTGTTCCGAACTTCCCATTTGAGAACTAGTGCCTAATGCCACTCCCAACATCTTGCAGCCCTGAAGAAGTTGAGGTCCTGGTCTGTGGGGGCAGGGAGAAGCGTCCAAAAGACTAGAAGTAGATTAGTGAAGGGGTTTTGAGCTTCAACTCTTCAAACCTCTCAAGGAGAGATGTGAACCCAGATCGGACTTGCTGTGTCTGGGTCTTCAGTGGATGTGGCTTTGGTCTGCAACTGGAGAGCCACGTGCCTTTGCCAAGATCAGACGGATTTGCACTTCCATCCCCAGCAACTGCAAGAGCCTGTGTCCCACACGCTGAGCACCTTGTCCACCTGACACCGGAGGAATGAGACATCCCAGTGGATTTGCTAACTTTCCCCCAATTGCTCACCAAATAGATAGAGCATGTTTCTAGTTAATGCCCTTCCATAAAACTTCTTTGGTACATTGTCAAAAGCTTTGGCCTCTTTTGCTAATGAGTTATTTTTTCTTATTTAATTTTACATAACTTGTATATTTATCTCTTTTTATATATGCATATACATTTTCTCCTGCACTGCATAACTTAAAAAAAAAACCCTTCATTTTGGCTTCTTTTCCTAAGAAATAAGAATTTTTAAGTAGTTAGATCTTCATGTCTTCCTTGGTTTTGGCCTTTAAGATTTATGCCATGCATTTTAAAAAATCTTTCTTCAAAGTTACATTTTAAAAAAATAGGTTTTCTAAATGTCCAATGTCTCTAGTAATTAGAGAAATGCAAATCAAAACTGTCCTAAGATTTTATCTCACTCTAGTCATAATGGCAGTTATCAAGAATACAAACAACAATAAGTGTTGGTGAGGATGTGGGAGAAAAGGCACACTCATACATTGCTGTTGGGACTGCAAAGTGGTACAACCAATCTGGACAGCAGTATGGAGATTCCTTAGAAAACTTAGAATGAACCACCATTTAACCTAGCTATTCCACTCCCTGATCTATACCCAAAGGACTTAAAATCAGCCTACTATAGTAATGTAGACACGTCAGTGTTCATAGCAGCTCAATTCACAATAGCTAACCTGTGGAACCAACCCAGATGCCCTTCAACAGATGAATGGACAAAGAAACTGTGGTAGATATACACAATGGAATATTACTCAGCATTAAAAGAGAATAAAATTATGGCATTTGCAGGTAAATGGATGGAAGTGGAGAATATCATGCTAAGCGAAAAAGCCAATCCCCCAAACCAAAGGCCGAATGTTTTCTCTGATAAGTGGATGCTGATCCGTAATGGCGGAGCGTGGGAAAAATGGAAGTGCTTTGATGGGGAAACGGGGGGGGGAGTGGGGGAGAGGGCATGGGATTAGGAAAGATGGTAGAATGAGATGGTCATCATTACCCTAGATACATGTGGTGTGACGCTACATTGTGTATAACCAGAGAAATGAAAAGTTGTGCTGCAGTAATGCAATTATGTACCACGAGTCAAAATGCATTCTGCTGTCACATATACCTAATTAAAATTAATTAATTAAAATAAAAAAATCTGTTTTCTTAAAATGTTTTTATGATTTTTATATTTCTGCTTTTCATGATATGTTTGCGATTTTTTTGGTGTGCATTGTAGGAAGGCAGGATCTTTTTTTTTCTTTCTCCTGTAAATACCTGAATAGTTACTAGATATGAACGTGAGATAATACCTTGCACTGATGGTCTGGGTGAGAGATGGACACTGTCCAGCTCTGGTGGGAGCGGGGATAGTGAGCCAGGCGCGGTGCTGGGGAGCCCTCACGGGGCTGCTGTGCAGTTCAGCAGTCTTCCTGCAACACGTCTTCCCCTCAGATCCTAAAGGGCAGTTCTTCTCCTGGGCATGTTCCTGGAAAACGTCTCGCCTGGAGACCTGAGGGGACACACCCGAGGATTCTTGGCTGTCGTGGTAGATGCTGTAGCGGAAGCAGTTAGTGCCCCTTCCTTCTTAGGCACCCAGTACGTACCATTTCTGGGCCACCACCTGCAGTTCTCTGCCAGGGCTTTATCTAGTGCTGGAGGCACCAGAAGAGACACTGAGGGAACTCACTAGATCACACGCCCTCTCCTGGCTCCCTTTGCTCCCTGCCCCGTTCCTCCTGGCACTACTAGTTTCTAGGGTTCATCTCCCAGATGAGCTACCTTTACCTACCTGCTCATGTGTCCTTGCATTCCAGGGCTCCCTCTTAGGAATCCCGGATTAAACCTACCACAGAAGACAGCACAGATGCTAAAAGCAACACACACTCGCGTGTGCACACTTGCACCTGAATGCACAAGCATGTGACTTGTCAACACGGATATAACTTTAAAGCAAAGAACTAGATGACAAAGGTAAGAATCAGAATCAGGTCTTAAAGCACAGGCTATGTATGTAAATAAAACACTCGTACAGATAACAGTATGCTTTTTGAGGATACATGTATAACCAAAAATATATATTGAACATACTAGGAAAAGACATAGAATAAACTGTAGGGTAGGTGTAAATGCCATGCTGTGAACTGAGGTTTATGGTGTTATGGATGTAGATATTTATGTATATTGTGTGTTTGCTTATAAACGTCTTTTAAAATATTTTTTTAAATTAAGGGATTAAGAAAAAATGAAAACCATGCCCTTACTGTTATCCCATGGACAGCTAAAAGTGTTAATGAAGCCTACCATACTAATGTGATCCTTCATGGATACTATGGATAGAAGTGACCCTCCTCAGTCCATAAACTGAATCCCAAACCCCGGCATCACGGGATTTGAAGGAGGGGCTCTTGGAGACATGAGGTCAGGAGGGTGGAGACTTGCAGACTTGTATGTTTATAAAATGTACTTTAGAGAGCGCCACAGCCCCTTCCACCACGGAGGGGTACAACAAAAAGACGGCAGTTTATGAGTCAGGAAGAGGACTCTCATTAGTCATTGCTCTGCCGGCCCCTTGATCTTGGACTTCCCGGTCTCCAAAACCGTGAGAAGTAAATGTCTGTTACTTAGGAGCTTCCCAGTCTCTGGTAGTTTTGTAAAGCAGCCTGAACAGACTACGTCACCCCCGGGTTATTTGGCTGCAGCCAGACTGCAGCAATCCATCTCTGGACCATCTTCTGTTCTGGAGGCCCGACTCCACACGTGGACTGATCATTTTCATTCTGGGTTGGGAAGCCTCTGGGCACCACATTTCTTCACCTCACTTCCTCTTTTTGGAGGAGTGGGGGGTACGGGGGATTGAACTCAAGGGCACTCAACCACTGAAACACATCACTAGTCCTGTGTGTGTGTGTGTGTGTGTGTGTGTGTGTGTGTGTGTGTGTGCGTGTTTTATTTAGATACAGGGTCTCACTGGGTGGCTTTAGTGCCTCACCGATGCTGAGGCTGGTTTGAACTCGTGATCCTCCTGCCTCAGCCTCCCGAGCCACTGGGACTACAGGCATGCACCCCGGCACTCAGCTACCTTACCTCCTCTTGTCTACATCACTGCACAGACAAGATTTTAGAGCTTCGGGATCTAGCCCTCTCTTTACCTTGCCACGTTACCTGGGATGAAATTGTGGTCCTGATGCCGAAGGATGGACCGATCCTGTGTGCCAGCTCAGGGCAGTGGAGGGGAGAGATTAAGTGAGCGTTCCTGAGTTTCCTGTGTAGGCTCACATCCTGATTCCAGCTGAGCAAATCTGGTGAGTTGATTAACCTCTGTCCCTTAGAAGCAATGAGAACCAATGCTTCCGATTACCTGGGATCTTTGTGGACCTTGGCAAGAATGTCCTTGTAAAATGTTTGCTGGAACATCATACCCGCTCATAAACAGGGCTTCCATGCTGTTCTGCAGCTCCGGCTTGATGCTTGACCTATATGTGCCTTCCCCCATCTGTCCTCTTCTTAATAAAGATTTGCCTCAGTTTCCATTAATGCTTGCTCTAGCTAAAGGCTTGAAGATGCTACTCAAGGTACCATCAACCAGTTGCGCTGATGGGCACTGCTCATTTTCCAGCACATTTTGTCATGTTTAGCTTTTTGTTTTCCTGATTCTTGAAATGGGGAATGTAAGACTCTACTCTCTGCAAAGAGCAACTGTGGGGTTCAAACAAAAGAACAGAGACATGAAAGCACATTTAAGAGTATTTCCAGAGGTTAGTGAAGGCAGGCCTGGCAATGGTGACCAAGATCAGAGGCTCTGTCATCCTCAGTCAGGACCTGAGTTAGACTCTGAATTATGGATAAACTACATTTTACATGTCTGTTTATATGTTGAGGACTCTTCAGATGCTTCCACACTTTAACTTTGTTTTCATGCATGTGGTTACCCTGAGGACGACATTTAACACCCTAAATTTATAACCCATTAATTTGAATTTATACTAATTTAATTTTAATAACATATACTCTGCTCCTTTACAATTCCGTCTGTATCCTTTTCAGTTATCAATATCACCAAATCACATGTTTACTCTGTGTCCAAAAACAGGAACTAATAATTGTTTTAAAAAGTGTAGAAAACAAAATGTAAAGTTATAAATCCACGTTACAATAATACTTTTAGTCAAATTAAAGTGTTAGTCTTTTAAATCATATAGAGAACAATCTGGAGTTATAACTATTGCTAAAATAATACTAGTGTCTATAATTATGAAGTATTTACTTTTACTGAGATTTTTTTTCTGAGCTACTGTCTATTATCCTTTATTTTATACTACAGAGCTCCCCTAAGTAATTCTTTTTAAAAAATATTTATTTTTTTAGATGTAGTTGAACACAATACCTTTATTTGATTTACTTATTTTTATGTGGTGCTGAGGATCGAACCCAGGGCCTTGCGTGTGCTAGGCTAGCGCTCTGCCGCTGAGCCACAACCCAGCCCTCCCCTAAGTAATTCTTGCTGGGAAGATCAAATAGTAATAAATTCCCTCAGTTTTTGTTTACCTGGAAATGTCTTAATTGCTTTCTTATTTTTGAAAGACCATTTTTTTTCTGGATATAGGATTCTTAATTGATAGTTTTTTTGTAAAATTAGTATTTTGAGAATATTTTCTGATTAGAAATCTAATTACTGAGAATCCATTGTATGTAACAATTTGTTTCTCTTTGCTGCTTTCAAGATTCTCTTTCTCCTTTATTTTCAACAGATTGATTATAATTTGTTTTGGGATAGATATCTCTGAATTTATCTTACTTGGAGTTTACTGATCTTCTTGGACATGTATAATCATATCTTTCATTAAACTTGGGAAGTTCTTGTTATTTCTTCAAATACATTCTCTCTCCATTTTAATTTTTGCTCTTTCCTGGACTCACACTGTGTATGAAGATCTACTTGATGCTGCGCCACAGGTCCCATAGGCTCTGTTCACTTTTCTTCAATATTTTTTATTTCTGTTCTTTCGACCTAATAATTTTAATTGTCCTGGTTTCAATTTTCCTTCTACCTGCTCAAATCTGTTTTGAACTACTCCAGTGATTTTTTTTTTTTTGGTCAGTTATTGTTCTTTGCACAGCTAGAGTTTCTCTTAAGTTTTTTAATTGATGTTTTTAGTTTGTTCATATATAATTTTCTTCATTTCCTCCATGTCTTCCTTTAGTCCTTTGAACATCTCTATGACAGTTATTTTAAAGTCTTGTGTAGAAGATCTTCTATCTGGTCGAAAGTTTTCCTTTGAATGAACCGTATTTCCTTTTCCTTGTATGTCATGTGATTTTGTTGGTGGTGGTGGTGTTGGAAACACTTGTTTCTAATAGTGTGATATCTATGGAATCCAGATTCTCCTCTGCCCTGAGGCTTTGCTTCTTCTGTTTTGTTTCCTTATTTTTGTGACTGTGATTGTCATCAGCTGTGTCTGTGCTAAGGATCAACCTGAGGTGTAAAGCTGAGGTCTTTTTAGGTTTTTCCTGAGCCTATGCCTCCCTCTGATCCTGTGTGATCACTTTCCACTTTGCCCCTGATGTGAAGTTGTTCTGAATGTTCTACTTTTTAAAATGCCTGGCTTCTATGAGAGGAAAGAGAAAACAATTCAGGAAGGAAAAAAGTGCTGTCCTTTTAAATCTCAAGGAAGTAAATTCTGTCATGGGTGAGGGGCTTGCAGAAATGGGGGAGGGCACAACAACAATGTCACCCACCTGTTTGTCTGCATCTTTGTGATTAGAAGCAGCCATTGGCAATCAGAGCTGCTACTGCATCCTTCGTGGTTATAGGATAGAGGCTTTTTATCCTATGCTGGTTCCCCTAAACTGTGTATAAGTTTCTCTAGGGACGTGTGCACAGCTGCCTGCCAGAGGCTGGGAGTGGGAGGGGGTGGCCACCACTATGCTAGGAGATGAAGTTAGTCAATCATTTGTCATACCATTCAAGCCTTCCCCTAGAGGTTGCCAGCCTTCAATAAACTCCAGATATCCAAGATAATTAATCAGAAAGATTTTGCCAGTACAATCATCGTCTAAGTGGATAGACAGATTCCTGGTGCTTCCTACTCAGTAATCAGAATTCTCTTGGGAACACAGCAATTTTGGCACACATGGAGGACCAAAGTCACTTCTGAGAAAAGCTGTGACATAGCTTCCAGACATTCTGCTATGTACCTTTCCACACCTTTAGCCCACAGCCCACTGTGCATAAAGGTGACACTCATCTACACACGCTGAACTGGACCAAGACACCTATGGTGAACACGGAGGACACATGGATGGAGCAGCTAATTGGGAGCTGGAATTCTGAGTGACTTTGAACTGTGTCCTTCACTTTCTCGTTTGTAAAATGGAACCACTGGAGTCATGGACTCATTGGAGAACCCGGATAAGCTGTGTTCATGTTCCCCAGGTGATACAGCTACCTGGTGACCAGGAAGGCCACCTGACGGTGGAAGTTAAGTTGGTACAACAAAAATATAGTTTCCCTCCATATCTGTGGGCTGGATACTCATGGATTCAACAGTGAATCAAAATATTTTTAACAAATTGCATCCATACTGAACACGTACAGACTTTTTTCTTGTCATACAGTATAATGCCTATTTACATAACATTTGCACCATATTAGATATTGTGAGTCATCTTCAGATTGTTTAAAGTACATGAGAGGATGTGCATAGGTGATGGGCAAATTCTACACCATTTTATTTAAGGCACTTGAACATCCTGGGATTTGGATACCTTCCAGGGATCCTAGAATCAGAACCCTACAGATGCTGCAGGTTGGCAGAATAGGCTGGGTCTCAGTTGCCCATTAGTGTGTTTCTTTCCTGCAGAGAGAGTAACCCTCTCTCTTGCTTAAACCATTGCTATTTGGGGCCATTGTAGTGGTGGCTTATGTAGATTGTTCATGGTTTACCCCCAACCCAGGCCCCAGTGGAATGTAGCAACTTGCCAATTCCGTTCACGGCTGTGTCTCATGGTCTCATATTTTTTAAACAACTTTATTGAGATATAATTCACAGACCGTATGATTCACTCGTTTAACGGGTGTACGCTTTCAGTGTGTTCACAGAGTCGTTCATCCATCACCACCATGAATCTTAGAGAAACTTCCCCAAAGAATCACCGTGTTTCTTAGCCATCGCCTCCCTCCCCTGACATTGGCACCCTAGTCCTGGGAGGACCCTCGTTGGATTTCTTTCTCGTCTGTTGGTCTATTCTGGACATTTCACGTAAATGGAACTACGCAGTATGTGGTCCTTTGGTGACTGGCTTCTTTCCCTTAGCATGATGTTCTGGAACCTGTCCATGGTGTAGCGTAGACCAGTACTTTGTATGACTCGATTTTGTTTGACTCCTCTTGATTTGGACATTCGGGTTGTTTCTACTTTGGGGCTATTATGAAGAATGCTGTTGTGAACATTCTCACGTAGACATTCCATTTCCGTGCTTTCTGACAAGGTGGAGTTGCTGGGTCACAGGGTCGCTCTGTGCTCAACTCCTAGAGGGACCACCTGGCTCCCCCCACAGCACTGCGTCACGTTTCTTCCCCCGGCATCGTACCAGGGTTCTCATCTCTCTACCTCCTCTCCAACACGCAACATCATCTGTCTAAATAGTATTTTTGATCAATGAGCAAATGGGCAGAAGGAAAGAGAAGAATGGAAGGTACAGGGAGGGCTGCAGCAAAGCAGGAACAGGAACACTGGGCAGGATGGGAAGACCACAGGGCATGCTCGAGTGATCCCATCCTCTTCAGTTTGTGGGGGCTTGTTCTGTGACTGAGGACATGATACCTCCTGGTGAATATCCTGTGTCTATTTGAAAGGAATGTGAACTCTGCTCTTGTTGGGTACTAATGTAGATATCCCAGGTATCGCACATACTTATATTTAGATCCCTAAAGAACAAGGCCCGGCTATTTTAAAAGAGAATGCTGGAGTTTTTATTTAATAGCTTACATTCTGGTGCAAGAAAAAGTGATCTGGTGTTGGGCTTGTTCATGCCTGACTTCAGTTTTAAACTATAAAGAAATAGACCATAACCTGATGTTAACAGTGGGTGTTCTGTGACGACTTCTGCTGTTCTGAGTGATCTTGTTTTACTCCTGTGTCTTGAACTTTATTCAAAGAGTTTGAATCACACGAGTAATACCTTTTAAGGTAGGCCAGCTAATTTTTAAAAATCTCAATTGTCACATGATTGTAAGGAACTTCAGGAGAGAACATGTCTGTTATCCTCACCTAGACAGTTACTATTTCTTCTGCTCTTCCTTCCTTCCTGAAATTCTCACTTTTCTTTGCATGTCATTTCACTTCCATCTGAAATGTTTTTGTCAGTATTTCTTTTAAAATGTCAGGTATGCTGATGACAGAATTTGAGTTTTCTTTCACCTAAGAATATGATGGTTTTGACTTCCTTTCTGAAAGATATTTTAACGGATCACTGATTTCTATGTTGACAGTCCATTGCTTCTGGCATTTATGAAACATTCCAGTGACTTCTAATCTCTGATTTTCAGTGAGAAGTATGTCATCATTTGGATCATCGTTGCTCTCTATTTGATGCATAATTTTTCTGTTTTCTTTCCCTTTTGTTTCCAGTAGACTGTGATGTATTTGAGCATAGTTTTTTTTGGTGGGGGGCATTAGATTTTCTTTTGATCTGAAACTTTATGAGTTTTGCCAGTGTTGGGAAGTTGGGAAACTTTCTGCCATTCCTTCTTTCTTTTTCTTATAATGCTGTATACATTTTAGTTTTTACATAATTAATTCATTGTAATTTGGTATATGTGATAGCAGAATGCATTTTGATTCATTGTACACAATTGAAGCACAACTTTTCATTTTTCTGGTTGAATACACTGTAGCGTCACACCTTATGTGCAGTCATACATATACCTAAGGTAACGGTGTCCATCTCATTCCACCATCTTTCCTGACCCCACACCCCCCTCCCCATCCCTCCCTCCCCTTTTCCCCATCAAAGCTCCTCCATTTTTCCCATGTCCCCCCCATTATGGATCAGCATCCACTTACAAGAGAGAAAATTTGGCCTTTGGTTTTTTGGGATTGGCTTACTTCACTTAGCATGATATTTTCCGACTCCATCCATTTATCTAAAAATGCCATGATTTTATTCTCTTTTAATGATGAGTAATATTCAATTGTATATATATACCACAGTTTATTTATCCATTCATCTATTGAAGGGCATCTAGGTTGGCTCCACAGTTTAGCTATTGTGAATTGTGCTGCTATAAACATTGATGTGGCTGTGTCCCTGTAGTATGCTGATTTTAAGTCCTTTGGGTATAGACTGATGTGGTGAGCCGTTCCTGTGGACTGTGGTCGCCATTACATGATGGCGCTGGCTCCGTTGTGGTCTGTGAAGGACAACTCCATATCAGAGAGAGTTGGCGTGTTCCCAGCTCCTTATCAGAGAAAGTTGGCGTGTCATTTTCTAGCACCCTGTGAGAAGGGTACACGTGGCAGCTTTGCATTGGGGTTCGAGGTGCTTTATTAAGGCTGGGAGGGGCATCCAATTATTATTCCGGGTAGTAGAAGAATCATTAGAAGAATATCAAGGGCCTGAATAAACTGCTGAAAGAAGATTCCTGAGTCGCGTCTTCCTTGCGGGCAAGGGGGTCGTGACAAGTGGTGCCGAAACCCGGGAGAAAAGAAACAAAGAAACACCCAGGAACCAGAACTTTCAGCAGTCAGGGAGGCGCGCCGGTAAGTCCCAGGTAAGGTGGGACCCGCTGTTAAAAAGCGGAGGCTCCTCTATACATAAAGAGGGAGCATTAAAAGGTACCTGCTCCTCTGTAAAAAGAGAGGGCGTTACATCTCATAGCAATTGCAATCTGTATTTTCGTTTTTGTTTTCTGTGTATGTTCGTTTTGTTTTGTGTACTTTCACTTTCGATTTCTGTGTTTTCTTGTGTTGCGTTATGGGTGCTGTGACTTCAAGTCCACTCCTTCTAGCCCTCGATGGCCTTTTACGTTCCAAGGGACTGGAGGTGAAACGCAGTACCTTAGAGAAATTTTTACAGAGGGTAGATACAGCTGCACCGTGGTTTGCATTTTCAGGCAGCCTCACTACACCCAGCTGGGATAAATTAGGCAAAGACCTTGACTTTGCTCGTGAGCAGGGCATGCTAGAGGGCGGGGTGATACCCCTCTGGAAGATGGTCCGTAGTTGCCTTACGGATGGCAGATGCCAAGAAGCGCTTGTTAAAGGGCAGGAGGTTTTAGAACAATTGCATGAGGAAAAATCAGAAACAACAGAGAGTGAAGTGTCTCAGGAAGAGGGGAGTGTGCGGGGCGTGGAGAACGGGAGGAGACTGTATCCAGATCTCAGTGTGCTGCGCACGCCCCCATGCGAAAGTGGGTCAGAGGCAGAAGACGCTGAAGAGGAGGAGATAAGAACGCTGTCCCGGCAGTTAGGGAGTTTAGGTACAGGGAACAGAGATAAGCAAGGGCTCGGGAACGGGCGGCCTCCCGATCCGCCTCCGTATGGCGGGGGTGTTTCAGGCTGCCGCTGCTTTCCTCTGTTCCTCAGGGCTGGCATATCATTGCTATTGACATTAAAGACTGTTTCTTTTCTATTCCTTTGCATCCTAAGGACTCACAGCGTTTTGCCTTCACCCTTCCCTCGTGTAATCACGAGGAACCAGATCAAAGGTTTGAGTGGGTTGTTTTACCACAGGGAATGTCTAACAGTCCTACGATTTGCCAGATGTATGTAGGGAAGGCACTCGCACCTCTCAGACAACAATATCCTTCCATCAAGATTATTCATTATATGGATGATGTATTATTGGCAGCCAAATTAGAGCAGTCAGTTAATGAGGCCTATAAAGACCTGGTGAAGTTGTTAGCTCAGTATGGATTACATATTGCACCTGAGAAGGTTCAAACAGGGGATTCTATTCAGTATTTGGGAGCGACGATTGGATATGACATATTAAAACCACAAAAAGTTACTATAAGAACTCAAGATCTCCAAACTTTAAATGATTTTCAAAAACTGTTGGGAGATATTAATTGGATAAGAGGTTATTTACATATTCCTAATATCGTGCTCCAGCCTTTGTATGCTATTCTTAAGGGTGATCCAGATCTTACTTCCCCTCGTACCCTCACTAAAGAGGCCAGAGCGGCCCTTATAAAAGTAGAAGAAGCTATACAACATGCCACTCTATGCAGGCTCCAGAGTGATAAACCTTTCCAGTTATGTGTGCTTGCCACTATGCGGCAGCCTACTGGAGTACTGTGGCAAGACTATGGATCCACCCACATGTATCCCCAGGAAAATCTTTAGAATACTATCCTGATGCTGTTGCAGCGTTAGCACTTAGAGGGATTCAACAGAGCATTCAATTTTTTGGACAAGCACCTTCTTCTCTTATCATACCCTATTCTAAAGCTCAAATTAATGTTTTGTGTGCTACTCTGGACAACTGGGCCATTCTATGTTGCTCGTTTCAGGGGGATATTGATAATCATTACCCTTCTCATCCATTACTCCATTTTGTTAAAGAGCATCCTATCATTTTCCCTAAAGTAACTTCACCCACTCCAATTCCGGGGGCTGTTAATATTTTTACTGATGGCTCTAAGTCTGGAATGGGAGCTTATGTGATTAATGACTCTCCCCCTGTCCAGCATCAATTTGCTCCTGGAAATCCACAATGGGTAGAACTACAAATTGTCATTGAAGTTTTTAAACAGTGTTCTTTTCCTTTCAATCTCATTTCGGACTCCATCTATGTGGTGCAGGCGCTCAAAATTCTGGAGGCTGTAGGAGCTATTAGTGACACCCATGCTGTGTCTGCTTACTTTAATCAGCTTCAACAGCTTATCCGTAGCCATACTGCCCCTTTGTATCCAATGCACATTCGGGCTCACACCTCTCTTCCTGGCCCGTTATCACAGGGTAATGCCTGTGCTGACTCGGCAACTAGAAGCCAGTTGGTATGCTTGGCCTCCTCCTTAGAAGAAGCTAAATTGTTTCATCACAACTTTCATGTCAATGCTATGACACTGCGCAGACGTTTTTCCATCTCAAGAGCAGATGCTCGTCAGATAGTATTACAATGTCCCCATTGTGTCACATTTCTTCATCCTCCTACTTATGGTGTAAACCCACGAGGATTGAAGCCATTGGTCGTCTGGCAAATGGACGTAACTCACGTGCCTGACTTTGGTAACCTCAAATATGTACATGTTTCTATTGACACATACTCTGGAATTATTCATGCTTCTGCTTTATCGGGAGAAAAGGCACATAATGTCATTACTCATTGCTTAGAGGCATGGGCAGCATGGGGTGCACCTGCATCCCTTAAGACCGATAATGGACCTGCTTATACTGGCAGACAGTTTACATCTTTTTGTTCTACTATGGGAGTACAACTTGCTCATGGGTTGCCTTACAATCCTCAAGGGCAAGGCATTGTTGAACGTGCCCACCGTACCTTAAAAGAAACCTTAGAAAAACAAAAGGGGGAATAGGAGTTGACCACACTCCTAAAGAACGCCTGTCCTTAGCTCTCTTTACCATTAATTTTTTGAATTTGGATATTCATGGCCGCTCTGCGGCCGATAGACATGTGTCCCCTCAGCCCTCTGTGACTGGCTATGTTAAGTGGAAGGATGTTCTTACGGGCCAATGGAACGGCCCTGACCCCGTGCTGACATGGGCACGAGGATCTGTATGTGCTTTTCCCCAGGATCGCACGGAGCCGCTGTGGATCCCTGAACGCCTGACAAGAAGAGTCTCGAGATCTACTAACCAGCAGCAGGAGGTGCCACAACAGTCCCATGATGAGGAGCTTCATTCTGATGAGTGCTCTGGCTCTGATGCTGGTGCCAACGGTACAGATGGCACCAATGCAGTGGTGGGCAGTGGCACGGGCATGGCCAATGCCAATGCCAGTTCATAGTAATTCTAGTGTCCTCCCCACTCTTTTTTCTACCTCATGTGAGATGTCTGCTCCTTGTACCTCTCCTAGAGGGGACATGGAAAATATTTTTAATCAGTCTCAAGTTAATCTCACAGGAGTTTTTTGTTTCAGCCTTGGAAACACTAATTGTATTAGCCTTAAGACCAAAAATTTGACTAACTGGGAGGACCCATTGCGGTCCAGTCGAGTCTCAGGGAGTATTCTCAGTGCTGTATTGAGCCAAGTAGTTTCAGGGAAGCAATCAGGCTCAGGGACCCCCGCAACTAGCTCTGTTTTAAACATAACTACTTTAGCTATTATCTCCGAGGTACTAATCCCAATGCCTCCTTCTTCTAATAGTACTTGCTATGCCACTCATTTCAAGGCCTCTCCTTACTGTACCCCTAATTTTGGTTTTCCCCCGACATTTACGCCTTGTCAGGATCATTCTTGGGAGAAACATCAAGTTGCTAAAGGTTTCTCCTTTTCCCCCCCTCTGAAGAGATATGTTTATAACTTTAACAACAATGCCAACTCCTCTACAGGAACAGGTTGGTCCTGGTTTCAATGGCTCATTTCCAATGAGAAGGGGGCTTCAGCCGATATTTCCGCATTGGCTCAATTACTAGGAGCCAAAAGTTGGCTGGCTAATGTTTCTGGCACTACTAAGGAGAGTGAACGAGGTAATAGGCTTACATCTGTTTCGTTCAACTCTCTGTTACATTATGCCACATTGCCTCCTGCAATGGTCTGTATCCAATCCCCGTTCCTGTTCCTTTTAGCTAATCACACCTCATCGGGGATGCTGGATTGTTCTATTATTACCTGTTTCTTATCTGAGTGTTGGAATGGTTCTTGGACTGTAGCAGTAATTATGAAAATTCCGACTTTTGTCCCAATACCAGTCACTGCGGATCCAGATAAATTTCCTATTGTAGAGCTACTTAGAGTCCGCAGAGATTTTGGAATCACAGCAGCTATAGTGACAGCCGTGGCGGCATCTGCTGCTGCAGCAGTTACGGCCGGAGTAGCCATGGCCAGTCAAGTACAAACTGCTGCCACTATTAATCAAGTTGTTCAACAAACGTCCACTATACTTGAATCACAAAATGCGATTAATCAACATATTTTGTCAGGGATTTTAGCTACCAACCAAAGAATAGATTTTCTTCAAGCTCAGGTAGAAAAATTGGCTGACCTAGTACTTTTAGGCTGCATTGACCAACGTGCACATTTATGTATAACCTCTGTCAGATTTAATGATTCCAGGAATGCTTCCCACATCATTGGTGGATATCTGGCCGGGAATTGGTCCATGGAAGCGGAAGACATGATCCAGTCTCAACTAACCCAGATAGCTGTCTTGAATAGTACCCGTGTCGATCCCGTGACTCTGGGTCAATTCACCAATTGGATATCTTCTGCTTTTTCCTTTTTTAAGGAGTGGGTGGGAGTAGGCATTTTTGGTGCACTGTGTTGTTTTGGTATGTTCCTCTGTTTGTGGTTTCTCTGTCGCCTTAAGGCTCGTAGTGCTCAAGATAAGGCTATGATCATACAAGCTCTTGCTGCTTTAGAAACTGGCAACTCGCCACAGGTCTGGCTTGCGCATCTTAAACACTAAACTTTTGACATGGTCATTGCACCCCAAGTTATTATAACATTGCACTGGGATTGACATGTCTTTCCTCGTTATTCTCTTAGTGTCAGAAAGCCCTTGCACTCTGCCGGTCTTGCTACCATTGCACGCAGATGGGTTTCTACACTAGTGCCTTTGACATGGTCGTTGCACCCCAAGTTATTATAACATTGCACTGGGTACGACATGTCCTTCTTTTGTCTTTCTCTTAGTGCTGGAAAGCCCTTGCACTCTGCGGGTCTTGTTGCCATTGCACGCAGAAGGGTTTCCACACTGGTCTTTATCTATCACTTTAAAGTCCGTGCCTTTCTTTCAGGGTGCTGCCAACTTGTTTGTAGTTGTACCTCTGCATGGCCACAGTTCGACCTCAGCTATTCCCTCTTACTCACCATCGTCACGATACAGGATGCGAGGCAAGGCACTGCACTTGAGTGATCCATTGGGAAGAGGGACCTCAAGGGGAGCATGTCCTATTGCATGCGGGTTTGACGTGTCTCCGCCCCGCCCCACGAAAAAAGGCGTCGGCTGATATGGTGTCAGGTCTGGGGAAGGCGCCCCCTGGGGCTGGCCCATACTATGCAGCCACTTTTGCACAGTGGGATAGGACCTCTACTCTCGCCTGTATTGTCTTAGTGCAACAAAAAGGGGGAGCTGTGGTGAGCCGTTCCTGCGGACTGTGGTCGCCATTACATGATGGCGCTGGCTCCGTTGTGGTCTGTGAAGGACAACTCCATATCAGAGAGAGTTGGCGTGTTCCCAGCTCCTTATCAGAGAAAGTTGGCGTGTCATTTTCTAGCACCCTGTGAGAAGGGTACACGTGGCAGCTTTGCATTGGGGTTCGAGGTGCTTTATTAAGGCTGGGAGGGGCATCCAATTATTATTCCGGGTAGTAGAAGAATCATTAGAAGAATATCAAGGGCCTGAATAAACTGCTGAAAGAAGATTCCTGAGTCGCGTCTTCCTTGCGGGCAAGGGGGTCGTGACAGACTGAGGAGAGGGATAACTGGGTCAAACAGTGGTTCCATTCCAAGTTTTATAAGGCATCTCCATACTGCTTTCCCAGATTGGTTGTACCACTCTGCAGTCCCACCAGCATTGTATGAGCGTGTCTTTTACCCCACATCCTCCCCAACATTTATTGCTGTCTCTATTCTTGATAACTACCATCTGACTGGTTATGAAATAAAATCTTAGAATAGTTTTGATTTGCATTTCTCTAATTACAAAAGATGTTGAACATTTTTTCATATATTTGATGATCAAATGTATATCTTCTTCTGAGAAATGACTGTTCAGCTCCTTAGCCCACTTATTGATTGGGTTGTTTGTTTTTCTGGTGTTATGTTTTCTGAGTTCTTTGTATATCCTGGAGATTAGTGCTCCATCTGATGTGCGTGCGTGTGTGTGTGTGTGTGTGTGTGTGTGTGTAGGGCATGGCTGCCTGCTTCCTGTCTTGGGGCTGCCCATGTGGCTGGGATGGCTCCTGGTGATCAGCCGGGAAGCGGTGCTGTGGGTGGTGATGGAAAAGGAGGACCACCTCCAGGATAGGTCCAGAACTCTCCCGCCCTGGTGGACAGCTCCACCCCTCTGACCTTTATCCTGATTGGCTCCTGTGCAGTACCTAAGTTGTGTGCATTTCCTCAATAAACAAGATGCTGCTTCTACTTGTCTCCCTGGCACGTCTGATTGTCCTCCAGCGAGGAAGGGCTGGTGGGGGCCGCCAGTCGGCCTTTACCTCTCTTGGCTTGTCCTGGTTGGGGCGTGCTTTCCCTGCTTCTCCCGCCGGTCAGGAAGAGACAGGGGGCTAAAAACCCTGACACAGGTGGCAAAAGTTTGCTCCCAAAATGTCAGCTCGCTCTTCACCTCACTGATTGTTTCTTTTGCTGAGAAGCGTTTCAGTTTGAGTCCACCCCATTTATTAATTCTTGATTTTATTTCTTGCGCTTTGTTAAGGAAGTTGAGGCCTAATACAACATGATGAAGATTCGGGCCTATCTTTTTCTCTATCAGACGCAGGATCTCTGCTCTAATTCCTAGGTCCTTGATGCTCTTTGAGCTGAGTTTTGCATATGGTGAGAGAGAGGAGCTCATTTTCATTTTGTTGCATGTGGACTTCCAGTTGTGGATGTGGGTTGTCTCTGTGTCTTCCATTCTGTACCATGGGTCTCCATGTCTCCATGTTAGTGCCCATACCATGCCATTTTGTCACTGTAGGTTCCTAGTATAGTTTAAGGTCTGGTAAACTACACTAGGAATCTATAGCACCCTGCTTCACTCTTACTGCTAAGGATGGCTTTGACTATGCTGGATGGCCATTACTTCTTAAAACACCCTTTTCCCCCAACCCCCAAGCCTTTTTTCTTTAGGACTTCAATAGCACCAATAGTAAACTTTTGTTATGGTTAAATACTTTTTTGAGGGCCTGTCCCTTGTTTCTTTTCCAATATCTCCCCCTGTCTGTTTAGTGTACTTAAATCTTGGTATTTAGTTTTCTACTGCTACATAACAAATCATCAGAAACTTAGTGACCAAAAAGGGACCTAAAACAGAACATATACTTATGTTCTCATGGTGTTTGCGGGTCAGGAGTCCGCTCCCCACTTCAGTGGGGCTTCTGCATCCTGGTGGGTCAGGCTGCGTTCCCACCTGGAGGCCAGGCCAGGGAAGCTGCTTCTTCCATATTGTCACGTTGTTGGCAGAATTCACTTCCTTGTTGCTGATTTGGTTAGGGACTGACCTCCGATCCTAGGTGAGGGGCCATGTGCTTTTATTGGTTGTGCAATCTTCTCTAACATGGCTACTGACTTCGTCAAATGCTGAAGGAGAATCTAGAGTTCTAGTCAGTTAGCAAATAGAGTGGTCATCCATGTAATGTCGTCAAAGGTGGAACATTCTAGCATGTTTGACTTATTCTATGGGCTTGATTCAAACCCCAAATCCCACCCACACTCAAGGAAATGGGATAATCCAGGGTGTTAATACCAGAAGATTGGAATCATAGGGGAGGTCTCTGAGGGTCTGAAGGGTTCACCTCTCCACCCAAGGATTCACACCCTTCCCTTGTAAGAAACACATTCCCCCAGAGCTTTCATAGCATCATCTCAAAGTCTAAAATCTATGCTCCAAATCAAGTCTCGGTGACTCAGATGAGGCTCCTGGGTTTAATTCACTGAGTAGAACTCCCGAGGCGTATTTCCTCTTCTCCATGTGTGGACCTGTGGAGATAAAGACACGAGTCACCTGCTCCCCACACTCCTAAGATGCAGGATGACAACTGCAGGCATTTTGGTTCACACAGGGGAAACACAGAAGGCAGAAAAGGTGTCATTGATCCCTAATCGTTGGTCATGGTTTTTGCGGGTCAGGAGTCCACTCCCAGCTTCAGTGGGGCTTCTGCCTCATGGTGTGGGTCAGGCTGCGTTCCCACCTGGAGGCTTCTGCAGGGCCAACGCTGGGGATTCAATGATCAGGTTTCAAGCTGCCTTTGAATTAGGCCAGGGGATGTTGTTCTTACTTCAGCTCAGTTTCTCCCTTCCGTCCTTTCTCCTTCCTGATGCCATGGCTCTTCACGCTGCTCAGAGGCTGTTGCCCTCATTCAAAGGATCTGAGCTGCATCATGGGGAAAGACAGCCTGTTTTCT